>NW_011495058.1:4967538-5042852 GCF_000754665.1 Bison bison bison
AAAAAAAAAAACAGATATAAGGTGTGGGGTTGCAAGAAAGGGGCCCAAAAGGATCACTTGATTATTTTGAGTGCTGCAGGAAGCTCAGGGTAAATGAACCCTCCCTTCAGCTTACCGAGACCTACACTAGAGAGTGAGTAAAATGTTTAAGAGAAAAATATGTGAAGTACATAAAGGGGGAACCATGCCAACACCCACACATGCAGGGAAACATCACGAGAGATGTGGACAGAGAAACTTCCTCCTTTTGTGGTCCCACCTGCTCAAAACTTGGTTATGCTGTTTCCTGTTCATATTTGTGTGTGTGTGTGTGTGTGTGTGTGTGTGTATAATTTTGGCTGCACCATGCAGCATATGGATCTTAGTTCCCTGACCAGGGATTGAACCTCCACCCCCTGCATTGGAAGCAGGGAGTCTTAACTGCGAACCATCAGGGGGAGTCTCCCTGTACACATATTTAAAAGTGAGGACATCAGCTGTTGGGACCTTACTGTCAATTAGAGTGGAGCTAAAGGTGGCCCTGGGTCCATCCATGTTCTGGGCTTGGACAGCTCTTAGCTCTAGGCATCCTGACCCAAACCACAAGCTTGGACTCAGATGGCTCCTCTGGTCCTCTCTGGAAACCTCCGGTTGCAAATATCTGCATTCACCAGCCTGAGCTCTGACTACCTGCAAAAATGCTTCTTACTTCTCACCTTCCATAGGAAGGTGTACACCCACAGCCACATTCCTCTAGTCAGCACGTGTCTCAAGCACAGCAGAGGTGGCAATTTCCAACAGTGTTCTAACAGGACGAGGGGGTGGGGGGTGCACTTGGCTCTGGTCCCAGTCCTACCAACCAGCTTCAACAAGAGGACTGAAACGTGCACTTCTTCTATAGATGTTTGGGTTGAAAAAGCATTTGAATGCTTATTTTTACAAAGTTTGAAAACTGCTAGTACAATGGAAAGAACACAGGCTTGGAAGTGAGTTGCACTGGGTTTTCCTGGATGATCTGAGGCTAATGATACCTACTTCACTGATAGGTAAGGATGAGGTAAAGATAAGGCCTGATGATATTCCTTTTTTGTGCCCTTCCTGTGCATTGTGGAGGAGAAGGCGTGATCATTTGAGGACTGCAGACAGGCTGCTTGAGCATGATTCTCACATAATCATTTATTAGCTGTGTGCCCTTGGTGAGCTTCTTAACCTCTCTGAGCCTCGGGTGATCATAATTTCCCAGGTGATCATAATAATGCCCATTCCAGACAGTTGGTATAAACATTATGAGAAAATTCTTGTAAAAGTGCTAGGCCCTGGCACATTGGCGAGAACTCAGGCAATGTTAGCAAATACTAGCACTTTGTGCAACAGGGCTTCAGGCAATGACCCTGGTCTCACTGGTCCTTTTACTGTGACCTTTCAAGGCTATGCCTCCCCACCTCCTCATCCCCTGCTGCAGCTCTGCTCTGCTCCACTATGTTGTTGGAAGGCGGCTCTAACTTAAGGAATTGTGTCTGCAAACAACTCGCAGAGGCTCCTAATGTTTTAAAGACTTGTTATGAAGCTTTTTATCTTGAAGGGTGGTTTGCTGGTGAAAGAGCTGCATTTCGTACCAGATGGGACCCATCATGATGTTGGTTTCCCAAATGGACCAAGAGGACTTGGTTTCGAAAAACAACACATTAAGGATATTCAAGTAAAATCTGCAAACATTTAGTGATTATTTCTGGCGTTGTGTTTTCTGTCATTTATGGATGTGCGGGTGTTTATGGAAGATGCTGGGAATCAAAGAGTATCACTACTCCCCAAATGGAAGAATTATCAGGGTGTGTAATGAACCAGGATCAAATGGAGGCTTTAGCAATGGAGGAACCAACAGACACCACCTCAGTATGATCTTATAGTCAACCTGAACATCTTTGTACTATTTTAAAGTCTCTTGAACATTTTTAAATGAAAAAAAAAAAAAAAAGACTTGGTATGGAGAATAAAGAATCAGTATTTGGGGAACATTACAACAGTATGATGTGATAAAGCTGATAAAGAGCTGGGCATGATACAGGCAAGCTGAGTACAATATTAATGGCAAGATCTAGGTGGTAGCTGTATAGATGCTCACTGCAGAGTTCTTTCAACTTCACCAGTGCCTGCAACTTTCACAATAAAATGCTGGAATGAATGCAGGTCACAGATGTAACTGGACTTCTGCTCCTATATCTGATATTGTTCACTGCGTGGCTTAGGCAACCCGCTCATATCTGTGTGTTGTGTCTGAGTCGCTCAGTCATGTCTGACTCTTTGCGACCCCAAGGACTGTAGCCCACCAGGCTCCTCTGTCCATGAAATTCTCCAGGCAAGAATACTGGAGTGGGTTGCCATTTCCTTCTCCAGGGCTCCCATAGGGAAAATTAGAATTGGATCCCTCAAGTCCAAGGGAGCTCCCGGGGGGCATCTTCATTACTTGAGTGTTCCTCCTCTGTAAGGTCTTCTGACTTCCAGATTGTTAACTTGTGAGCCATTCGGGGGCTCTTCTGATCTAAACATATCTAACATATCAGATCTGTATGCTTCTCTTAACCTTATGGGGCGACTAGGAGGAAGGCGTGAAGCAACATAAGTGAGATTCCAGCACCTGTCCCACTGCAGAAGCAGATGACTCTTCTGGAGTCGGGGGTGGGGGTCTAGGTCCCTGGGTCTCCCCAAATTCTCCCTCATGAACACAAAAGGATGTCCTTATATTGCCCCCTCCTCACAGCTTTTCCTGACCTACCTTTTGTTCTCTGTCTCCAAGCACACGGTCATCTTCATATACTGGTCTTCCTTTCGCTCTTCCAAAGTGGCAGATACGAGAGAAAGTTCCCCGAAGAGGGAGACCAGCCAGGTCAGGCGAGAGATGCCGCTGAACGCAGGGAAGCCAAACCGCTCTTCTTCCAATGGGGCAGCTGTGGGGAATCACAGACAAGGCAGAGACTGGAGGGGAAAGGCTGACAATTGGGGGGTGACAGGGAGCCAACAGATGTGGCTGGGGATCAGAACACACAACCTTGCCTCCTAGCGGAGGTATGCGAGATGATTCTCATGGAGACTTTCAGAAAAATGTCTCCCTTTGCTCCTATTTCTGAAATTCAGTTTGCTGGTAAAATAAAATATTTCATTGGAAATTGCAGGTTATCTGGCTCACAGGGAAATAAAAATGTTTCAGGCTTCTAATGTATATATGTTGCGTGTGTATGCGTGTATATACATATATACACACACACACACACATATATATGTGGTACACACATATACATATATATTCTCTTAGTAACTTGAAGTAAAAGAAGAATTAACATATTTTAGTCCTGCAAGCCTATGTTCCTATAAATATATAGCTGTGTAAATTATAAGAGGGCGAAAGAATCGTGATAGCTGTGAAGAAAACAGTAATACCTATAGACTACATCAAGAAAATTGATACAGTGGTATTTTCTTAGACTTCAATATCTATCATCTCAGGTACAACAGTACATTCCAAAGAGGATCTGGGTGAGAAACCTGGTCAAGATGTTGCTCCCCTCTGTTCCCAGTCTAAATTTTAAACATAACTTCAATTTATAAGATATCATATCTGTTACACTGATTTTTAAACCACAGATTTCTTGTAACTTGATCCTGACTTAAAACAACTCATAATCATGAGTATGTTCTAAAGAAGATCACAAGCAAATCAAATTAAAAGGTAAATAATAGCAAACCAAGACTGTAAGTTTCATAGACTACATGGTTTGAAATCACTAGGACCTAAGTGTCAAACTTACACAGGAATCACAGCTCCCTCTGGGCTGGTCACTGTCTGCTCCTGCTCTTTGCAGAGGACTGAGCAGCCGTCACAAGTCTGAGCCTGAGTCATAACTGTTGGGTCAACTTTGTGAAGCTACCCACCTCTGAGCTTCATTAAAAAAAATCTGTATGACAGGGGTAATGAATACCCACTTTATGGGATTATCCTATGAATTAACATGAAATAATGCATGTCACATACTTAGCACAATTCCTTGTGCAGATTAATGGTTATTATTTGTTGCCACAAAGCTCATTAGACGGTCATTTTAAAGGATGAAGATGGATCACAGCCTTGGAGAATGAACTTCTACAGTGGGGAAGAGAGCAGGATGAGATAGTTAGGGTGTTTGGGATCAACATGTACACTCTGCTATAGTTAAAATGAATAACCAACAAAGTCCTACTGTACAGCACTGGGAACTCTGCTCAATGTTATGGCAGCCTGGATGGGAGGGGAGTTTGGGGGAGAATGGATACATGTGTATGTATGACTGAGTTCCTTTGCTGTCCCGCTGAAACTATCACACATTGTTAAATGGCTATACTCCAATATAAAATAAAGAGTTTAAAACATACAAAAAGGAATAAAATAAAGGATGAAGATGGATTCTGAAATGAGATTCCACTGTATTTTCTGGAAACTCGTGAAGAGATGAATGGTTTTCCCACTTAACAATGTCACACTTTCCTTCCTGTAATGCAAGTCCTCGGGAAAGGTGGCCCAGATGCTTTAGGGTGCAGAGCTGGAGGCTCCAGCTTGTTCATTTCCTACTGCTAATGCCTTAGGGTACAGACAGACAAGGAGTCCGCCCAGAGGAGACTGCAGAGCTGGAAGCTCCAGGTTGTTCATTTTCTCCTGCTAATGGAGGTGCTCCCAGAAAGACCAACATAAACGGCTGAATATATAGTAGATCGGATATTCTGGCTGCAGCTAATGTTCTGATAACTTGTTGGAGGAAGGAAGGGGCTATGCATATTCTATCTGCTGCATAGATAAGTATAAAAATATTCTCTTCTCCAAGGAACCTTTTTCTCAGTCCTTTTTAAAAAAGAGCTTTCACTTTTAACCTGTAGAACATAATATCCAATTTGTCAGGATTTCATGAGAGAAGCTTCTGCCTAATCGACTGGGCCAAAAGTATAAATGTGCTTCAGATTTCTAACACATATTTTACCCAAGGCCCACCAAGCAATCAAATCTCATTTGAGAAAAGAAGCAAAATAGATATTTTTATCGTCTGTGGCTATTTGGGAAAATTAAATCAGCCTGCAGAGACTCTTTGGCAGAAATGAATCCAAGCTCACATCCTAGAGAGCGAGGAAAGAACTCAGCATCCCCACCTCATCCCACCCTGCCTCACCCAGGGACTCATGACCTGTGATCCCACCAAGGACTGACCTGTGAAGAGGAGAGACCCTTTCAGCAGGTCCTTCCCCACCACTTCTTTCTTCAGGAATGCAAACTCCTCCATCAAGAGTTCAACATGCTCCTCATGCAAGACTTTCCCTGTCATGACAAGAATGGAGTGAAAAAGGCAGTTATCATCAACTGTGTTATTTGTAGGATATACACATGAAATAATTAGGGGATCAGCTGGGCAACTTACTCTTATATGATTCAAGAAACAGTAGTTCTCTGTACTGTATTATATTTACTACTCTTCTGGAAGTCTGTCATTATTTCAAATAATCTTCAACAAAACAAATAGTTACAGCAACAAAAATATGAGAGCAAGCCAGAAAGAGTCATGGATTATGAAATAAGAACTTCTTAGGAGAAAATGAAAGGGCAGCTTGCAATTCATGGACTTGAAGTCTCACTCATTCATTTTCTCACATGTATTTCAGCAGCTTTCTAAAACAACTAGTAATTTATGAAATTCTCAAGAA
Source organism: Bison bison bison (assembly GCF_000754665.1). Taxonomy (NCBI): domain Eukaryota; kingdom Metazoa; phylum Chordata; class Mammalia; order Artiodactyla; family Bovidae; genus Bison; species Bison bison. The sequence goes on from NW_011495058.1 coordinate 4,973,236, forward strand.
CCATTTTGGCCTCATCTTTCAAAACAGGGTGTGTTGTCTATCTTAGAAATAATAAGTGTTTTTAAATTTGGGAGGAAAATGAGAAGTAAAAATATCAAGATCCTATTTACCAGAAAGAACCACTACTAAGATATTGGTTTATTTCCCTTTTGTCATTCTGCTGTGAATTATTTTTCATGATTGTGATCATACGGTAGAAACAAAATTATTTTTAGTTTTAAAGTATAAATGTAAAATCAGGTCATTGTAGAAAATTGAGAACACGTGAAAGAGCATAAAGAAAAAAATGAAACCACTCAGAATGCTACCAGTTAATCATTGTTGCCTTTTGTTTCATTTGGTTTTTTTTCCCTTGAGTAACCAGTTAATCACTGTTGCCATTTTGTTTCATTTGCTTTTTTTCCCCCTCCCTTATATGTGACATGATGTTGACACTGATGTTTAAGCAATACAGGAAAGATCTCAGATCCTAGCTGAGAGATAATCGGAAAGGCAGTTTGGTAGTAGATCATCTATGTTACTGTGGGTATATATGACCGAGAGGACATGGGCACTAGGGAACTTTCTGGAATAATAAAAATGTTCTGTATCTTGACTGGAGTAATCATTACATGGGTATATACTCTGTCCAAATTCATTTAACTCTGCACTTAAAATCTCTGAATTTGTCACAAGGAAATTCTATCTCAAATTACAAAAACTCAGATAATCAGATGAGCACCAGATTTATTATTCAATTTCTTCAGTGGCTTTGGTGTTAGCCTGTTCAGAGCTCCTTTTGTAGAAGAAATAAAACGTACTTCTCAGAAATTCTTGTGTCATAGGGTTCGTGATTTGTAACTAGTTTAACCACCGACACAAGTGCTAGAAAAGCTCATCTCACTTGTTATTTAAATATGTCAGATTTGGCAAGCTATCCCCTCTGATTGGTGAGGTAACAGATGGGGCTAGAGATTGATTTTATGTGTGCCCATGAAAACAAAAATATGATTTTCCATTCTATTTGTGATATTCAAAATGCAAACAGTACCCTTAACCAAGCAGTAGTCAACTATATGATACCCAATGCTGAAACTATTTTCTATGGCATCCTGGGTAAATATGTTGGAACAGTTATGATTCTTAGAAAACTCTTCCTTGTATGAAGATGAGATCTCCATCTCTATAATTCTACCCCCTACCAGCAGAAGCAATACAACATAAATTTATTTTCTTTTTCTATAGAGAGCTTTTAATAATCTTAATTTTTTTTCCTTTACATTAAATATTTAAATTTCTCTAGTGATTTGTCCAAATTATGTGTAACTTTTTAAAATTTGTTTTTGTTTTGGGGGGCTATACTGTATATACAATTTAGCACCTTCTTAACAATTTTAAAAAATGTATTATTTCATATTACTAAAACAAATTATGCTCATGAAACATGAAAAATAAAGAAACATGAAAAATAAAGAAAAATAGAAAGTAAATAAAATCATCCAAAATACCACTACCAAGAAATAACCACTATCAAAACAAATTGTCCACACATCTGTATTTGTTTTAAGGTGATACTACATGTAGTTCTGTAACCTGTTCTGTATTTAGTCATGTATCATGTACCTTTTTTATGACAGTAAGAATCTATGACTGAGCCTAAATAGTATTCATCAGATGAAAATACCATAATTAATCATTAACCATTCTCTTTTGAATACTGAATTTGCATGCCAATTTTTGCTCTTAAAATGTTGGCATGAACACTTCTGTACAAAATAATTTTTTTTATGTATTTCTGTAAAATGAGGTTTACAAAAGATCTGAACTTTTGACTATTATTTGATACGTATTTTGACTTGCCCAAATTGTTAAATTAATGATGTTGCATTTGGGGCTTTCTAATTATTGTGCATCAACATTCCACTTGAGGTCAAATCCTCTCTTCAATTTTGATTGCTCTGATTCTTCCAAATTTATTTGGTTTTTAAAAAAACTGTAGTAAAACATATAATATAAAATTTACCCTATTAACCAATTTTCAGTCTATAGTCCAGTAGTAGTAACTATAAGGACACTGTTGTACAAAAGATCTTTAGAACTTTTTCACTTTGCAAAACTGAAACTTTGTACCCAACTAAAATAACTCCCTCTACTCCTCCACACCACTCCCTAGCAGCCATCCTTTTATTTTCTGTTTCTGCGAATTTAACTATTCTAGATACTTCATATAATCTCTTTGTGACTAGCTTATATTATTTACTATAATATTCTCAAGATTCTTCCATGTTGCAGCTTGTGACAAGATTCACTTCTTTCTTAAGGCTGAATAATATTCCATTGTATATATTCACCACATTTTCTTTATCCATTCATTCATCAGTGGACATCTGAGTTGTTTCCACTTCTTGGTTATTGTGAATAATGTGCTATGAACCAGAGTGTGCAAATATCTCTTCCAAATCCTTTAGTCTTTTCAGTATATACCCAGAACTGGGATTGCTGGATCATACGGTAATTCTATTTATAAATTTTTCAGAAACCTCCATACAGTTTTCCAGAGTGGCTGAACCATATTATATTCCCACCAATAGGGCACAGGGCTCTAATTAGTTTCTCCACACTCTCACTGTTGTTGTTGTTGTTGTTGGTTTTTTGCTTTGTTTTGGCCATACTGTGTGGCATGTGGGATCTTAGTTCCCTTGTCAGGGATCAAACCTGTGCCCCCTGCATAGAAGCTTGGAGTCTTAACTACTGGACCAAAAGGGAAGTCCCAGTTTCGTTTCGTTTTTTTTAATAGTGGCTATCTTCATGGGTTTGAGGAGATATTTCAATGTGGTTTTGCTTTGCATTCCTTTAATCATTAATGATGTGTGCTCAGTTGCTCAGTTGTGTCTGACTCTCTGTGGCCCCATGGACTGTAGCCCACCAGGCTCCTCTGTCCATGGAATTTTCCAGGCAAGAATACTGGAGCGAGTTGCCATTTCCTTCTCCAGGAGATCTTCCCGACCCAGGGATCGCATCTTGCGTCTCCTACATTGGCAGGTGGATTCTTTACCAGCTGCCATGTAAGTTTCTGTACCAATTATGGTTTCCCTGGACCCAGTGGTCTTACAAACAGCAACATTAGCTCAAAGAATTGTGGACATCACAAAATATGGTTCTTTTAGACGTGAGAAATACACGCCCTTCAATGGTGCCTCAATGCTCTCTAATCTCTAATTTGAGTAAGGAAAAAATTCAGGCTGTTCTCAGAAGCACTTGGAAGTGAGATTCAATTCAGACCGATGGCCCCTCAGTTTCCTCCAGTGACCCTACATTGAACAAGGAAATTGCAAATTCCCTGTACATCTATGCCTTTCTCTAGTGTGAATTCTCCAGTGTTCAAACAGATTTGCTCGTAAAATATTTCCCACATTTAGTATACTCTTAAGGCCTTTCTCCTGTGTGATAATCATTAGTGACAATGAGCATCTTTTTGGTATGCTTGTTGGCCATTTGTAAATCTTCTTTGGAGAAGTACCTATTCAGGTTCTTTGTGTATTTTAAAGTCAGGTTATTTATTGTTGTTGTTGAGTCTTAAGAGCTCTTTATATAATCTGGATATTAACCCTTATCAGGTACCTGATTTGCAAACACATTCTCCCATTCTGTAGGTTGCCTTGTCACTCTGTTGACTGTCTCCTTTGTTGTGCAGAAGGTTTTTTTAGTTTAGTGCAAAATCCCGTGTCTACTTTTGCTTTTGTTGCCTGTACTTCGGGTGTCACATCCAGAAAAAAATCACTGCCATGGCCAATGTCCAGAAGCTTTTCCCTACATTTTCTTCCAGGAGTTTTATAATTTTACACCTTACATTTAGGGCTGTATGAGTTAAAATGGTATAAGGTAAAGGTACAACTTCATTCTTTTGCATGTGGCTATCCATCTCTCCCAACACTTTCTGTTAAAGAGACTGTCCATTCCCCGCACTGTGTGATCTCAAAGACCCTTGTCAAAGATCGCTTGACCATCTATACACAAGGGTTTGTTTCTGGGCTCTCTATTCTATTCCATTGGACTATATGCCTTTTAAAAAATATTTCTTTATATTTGACTGCATCAGGTCTTAGTGGTGGCGTGTGGGCTTCTCTCTAGTTGTGGTGTTCAGCAAGGCTCAGAGGGAAAAATGTGGACTTCAGAGCCCAAAAGGATTGAAATCAAATCTCCACCTCTCATTTAGTGGTCACATTACTAGCTTTGTGACCTGGTACACAATTTTTTTAAAAAGTATAGTAGATGTACAATAGTATATAAGTTGCTGCTGCTGCTGCTAAGTCGCTTCAGTCGTGTCCGACTCTGTGCGACCCCATAGACGGCAGCCCACCAGGCTCCCCCGTCCCTGGGATTCTCCAGGCAAGAACACTGGAGTGGGTTGCCATTTCCTTCTCCAATGCATGAAAGTGGAAAGTAAAAGTGAAGTCACTCAGTCGTATCTGACCCTCATTACAGGCATACAATTTTTGAAGGTTATGCTCCATTTCTGGTAGAAAATTTTCGACTTCTCTGAGCCATGGATTCCTATACATAAGCTAGAGAAAATACCTACCTCCAAGGATTTCTAAGAGAATTAAACAAAATAACATATGCTTAGAAGAGTTTCCAAGTTCCCAGTATTAATAAACGGTGCTCCTCTTGAGAACAAAAACCATAAACTGTGCACATCAGACAATCAATTACCCTAATCTAGGCATTTTCCCATTAGCAATACAAGTATCACATGAATAAAAGCAAGATAATATAATATTAGCATAAGTGGAAGCTAATTCATATTTTTCATTAGAGTAAAAGGAGCTGATAAGCCTTGAACAAAAGTCTGCCAATTCCCACCCATCCCTCTGCCCTGTTGTTCCTCCACAAACACACCCCGACCCCCGCGCTTTATGTGCCTACAGTATGCAGGCTGGGCTGGGAGCCCCTGGGCCAATAACATATCTGACACAGGGTTGTTTATAAGGCATAAGGTTGGTACCATAGAAGTCTTAGAGGCAGGAATTCTTAGTAAGAGGGTGTGCGCTCCAGACGCACAGAACATACATCACCTTTCTGCTCGGCCAACTCCCACAGGTCCTTAGCTGCCACCCAAGACAGTGTCATGGGGTATTCCACAAGGACATGCTTTCCAGCATTCAGGAATTGCCTTTGGAAAAGAGGGATAAATACGGATAAAATGCACTTCAATTAAGCTTTGCTTAAGTACCCTGCATGACAGACTGAAAAATGCACACAAGTCTCCAGGTAAATGTGCCATGACAGAATGCAGACGAGAGTCAGGGCCAGGGGATGCGGAGGACAAACTGCATCTCATGCTATTTTCTATTTAGCAGTAAGAGAAAGGCTTTCTAGTTATGTGCTCACTTGAACATTCACCCATTCGTTCACTGACATATCCAACCAGGTAATATTTACCAGTTATTCTGGAGGAGAAATACAGCCGTGTCAATAGGTAAATTGTCCATTACCACAGTCAGTTCCCAACTGTGGGAGTTGGTGATGGACAGGGAGGCCTGGTGTGCTGCAGTCCTTGAGCAGCGACTGGAAGTTGCTCAGTCATGTCCATTTACTGCAGCATGCTAGGCCTCTCTGTCCATCACCAACTCCTGGAGCTTACTCAAACTCATGTCCATGAAGTCAGTGACACCATCCAACCATCTCATCCTCTGTTGTCCCCTTCTCCTCCTGCCTTTAATCTTTCCCAGCATCAGGGTCTTTTCAAATGAGTTAGTTCTTTGCATCAGGTGGCCAAAGTATTAGAGTTTCAGCTTCAGCATCAGTCCTTCCACTGAATATTCAGGACTGATTTCCTTTAGGATGGACTGGTTGGATCTCCTTGCAGTCCAAGGGACTCTCAAGAGTCTCCTCCAACACCACAGTTCAAAAGCATCAGTTCTTCAGCACTCAGCTTTCTTTATCGTCCAACTCTCACATCCATACATGACTACTGGAAAAACCATAGCTTTGACTAGATGGACCTTTGTTGGCACAGTAATGTCTCTGCTTCTTAATATGCTATCTAGGTTCATCATAACTTTTCTTCCAAGGAGCAAGCATCTTTTAATTTCATGGCTGCAATCACCATCTGCAGTGATTTTGGAGCCTTCCAAAAATAAAGTCTGTTACTGTTTCCACTGTTTCCCCATCTATTTGCCATGAAATGATGGGACCAGATGCCATGATCTTAGTTTTCCGAATGTTGAGCTTTAAGCCAAATTTTTCATTCTCCTCTTATATTTTCATCAACAGGGTCTTTAGTTCTTCTTCACTTTCTGCCATAAGGGTGGTGTCATCTGCATATCTGAGGTTATTGATATTTCTTCCGGCAATCTTGATTCTAGCTTGTGCTTCACCCAGTCCAGCATTTCTCATGATGTAGTCTGCATATAAGTTAAATAAGCAGGGTGACATTATACAGCCTTGACTTATTCCTTTTCCTATTTGGAACCAGTCTGTTGTTCCATATCCAATTCTAACTGTTGCTTCTTGACATGCATACAGATTTCTCAGGAGGCAGGGCAGGTGGTCTGGTATTCCCATCTTGTTAAGAATTTCCCACAGTTTGCTGTGATCCACACAGTCAAAGGCTTTGGCGTAGTCAATAAAGCAGAAATAGATGTTTTTCTGGAACTTTCTCACTTTTTCGATGATCCAACGGATATTGGCAATTTGGTCACTGGTTCCTCTGCCTTTTCTAAATTCAGCTTGAACATCTGGAAGTTCACAGTTCACGTACTGTTGAAGTCTGGCTTGGAGAATTTTGAGCATTACTTTACTAGCGTGTGAGATGAGTGCGATTGTGTGGTAGTCTGAACATTCTTCGGCATTGCCTTTCTTTGGGGTTGGAATGAAAACTCACCTTTTCTAGTCCTATGGCCACTGCTGAGTTTTCCAAATTTGCTGGCATATTGAATACAGCACTTTCACAGCATCATGTTTTAGGATTTGCAATAGCTCAACTGGAATTCTATCACCTCTAGTAGCTCCATTACCACATGACAGCTATCAATCAAGACTACAAAACTCGTGGCAGCCAGCTCTGTCTGAGGCAATTGGAAAACATTTCACTAAGGCTCTGAACTGGGTCTTGAAGTGTAAACAGGCATTTTCCAGGTGCCAGGAGATGAGGGTGTTTCACGATGAACAGCATAGGCAGGGGCTTGGGCATTTATGGGGCTTTGTCCATTGAGACATGGTGTGAATTTCAGCGTTTCTGTGTGGCAGGGGAGGGGAGAGAGAGAGAAATGAGGTCCTAAAAGGAGCTGGGAGTCTGATGTAAGGGAAGGACCCAGAGTGCTGTGCTCAGAAGTGTGGCTTTTATGCTCCAGATATTCTAGGGGACAAACATTGATAAGTATGGGAATTATATGATTACTTCGTTCAGGTCTTCTCTGGTGCCAAAGAAGGTTAAGGGGATCCACATAAAGGTGCTCTGTCCACATTTAGAGTGAGTATGATAAAGAGAGAGCAGCTGACTTCTGGGCAACCACACTGCGGAAGTAGCTGTAGTTTAATGTCAGGGCCTAAACGGAAAGCTGAGCTCTAGGGGCAGGTGGCACTGCCTTGTTAGCTGCCAGGTCTTCCATGGGGCTCTTCCTTCCAGGCTCCATGCCACCAAAGGCCTGGAGAGCTCTAGGCTTTGCATTCAAAGGTGGGGCAGGGGGTAGGGTACGTGTGGGGGAGACATTTCATTTCTCTTACTCTATGAATATAATGCAACCTCCCCAATCTTAGGCCACCACTATTTCCTTAATCATCTCATGGCAAAAAACACTTCCTATTAAAGAACTCCTAGAGATATTCTCAGAGAGATTTCATGTTGTTTAAAGTACAAAGGATAAAATGTTGGAAGCTGAAAGAACTATGGCATTTCTCCAAGGCACAAAAAAGACATTGGCTCCATATCCTAAATTATACGCTGAGAAGAAGGCAAATGTTGGTCTCTCAGTCGTGTCTGACTCTGTGGCCGGTGGACTATAGCCTGCCAGGCTCCTCTGTCCGTGGAATTCTCCAGGCCAGAATACTGGAGTGGGTAGCCTTTCCCTTCTCCAGGAGATCTTCCCAACCCAGGGATCGAACCCAGGTCTCCCACATTGTAGGCAGATTCTAAGAAGGTAGGCACTAGTCAAACTACTCTCAATAAAATTTTTACAATGAAATAAGGCACTTTAATTCTTAATGTGTCTAATGGTTTAAATTATGGTGAACTAAATATTATTTCTACTATATTTTTCATGTCCTTATACCTTTATAACCCATAGTGAGAGTTAACATTTTGACAATAATTTTTTAAAGTCCTGGGTCCATCCCACTGATTATTAAGACCCCTATGTAAGACATCAGCCCAGGCATTTCCATTGTCCTGTACGACTGTGCAAGGTGAGGACTTGAACACCCACCTGATGTAGTCCTCGTGGCTGGAGCTCTCACTGCAGATAAAAGCAACCTCGACCTCTTGACTGGAAAGAGCATCTTCCAGAGAAATTTGCGGCACCTCATCAATGCTCCCCAGCTCTCGTCTGTTTGAGAAGAACAGACAAGTGGGAATCAAAGCAGGCAGAACATCAGCTGAGAATAAATGAGTGCCATCCTGCTCCCCAGCTCCCAACAATGTCCTGGTGATCAGTTTTTGGAAATGAAGAGAGCAGTTTCTTCCATCTCATTTCCACGGCACTTCCAGCACAGAGTAAGAAACAGAGCCTCCAGCACAGAGTAAGAAATTGGGGAACTGGCATTGAGTGCTGATACCACCGCTAACAGCCTGTATGATGTGGGAGCCTTTGAATTTACGTCATCTCTAAAATAAAAAGAACCGATCTCCTGTTATCTCATAAGAAGTAATCTCTATGGTCCCTGCCAGCTCCAAGCACTTGGCCAGACACTAGGACTGTCAAACCTAATCCAGATCCAAGACACTAACACCTCTGAGGGGCCCAGTGCTGTGTGGCTCTGAGCTCCTTCACGTACATCACGGCCTTGTGTCCATCAAGCAGAAGGCAGGCATCACTGCCTCCTTTATAGCCAAGCTGACAAAGCCCAGAGAGGCAGGGGCTCCACAGCTAACTGTAGTAGGGGCAGGACAGGAGCCTGAGCCTTCTGACTCCCACACAGTAAGAAGGACCCCTGCTTTAGAACAGCTGAGAGTGCTGGCTGCACGCTGCCCTGGAGCTGAGGCTGGGGTAGAGGAGCAATCCTCCAACCAAGGTTGTCACAGAGGAAACAGGGCAGCTGGCAGGAGGCTTGGGGGCAGCGCAGAGCCCCCTTGAGTGGCAGCAGCCAGTGGGCAGCTGGGGGAGTTTGGCTGCTGAAGAACATTCTGGTAGGTTCTTTCCTGTGGGGGCCACCCCATTTGCACTGCTTGGTCTGACCAATGCCTCTTGCTTGCCTCCCTGTGCCTTCCCAGTATGGAAGATGTGAAGAGGAAAAGTTAAAATTTTACATAACCTCTTGCTCGTTCTGCCTCTGTAACTCAGCTTGCTCCTTGCAAAGTCTGGATCACATAGGTCACGTAGTCTCAGAAAGACTTACAACAGTAGGAACTACAGCTTATCTCACTCACCCTTGTCCTGCTGTTTGCAGTTGCCCAGCCCTGCAAACCTGCTTAATCATGCCTGTCCATGTAAAGGTCAAGCGTCCTCCTCCCCATCTTGACTGCTGTTCCCACGCTCACGAAACCCTTAAACCACCCTATTAGCAGCTAGATTTGCCCACTATAGTCTGTCTATAAAAACTCTGTAACCCCTTTATTCGGGGCTCAGGGCTTGTAGTGTTGACTCTTTCGGGCTCACCGGCATAATAAACCTGAGTTCTCCAATTCTCCAAGTGTGGTGCTTGGTTTCTCAATTACTGGATTCTGCAACAGTGGGGAATGAACTAAAGTCTTCAGCTTCTAGCAAGCTTGGTCTGGTAGAGGGAGGAAGAGACTACATAACTACAACACAAGAATAACAGGAGTTGGGGTCTTCCCTGGTGGTTCAGTGGCTAAAACTCTGTGCTTCCAATGCAGGAGGCATGGGTTTGATGCCTGGTTGGGGAACTAAGATCCCACACGCCATGCAGCATGGCCGAATAAAAATAACCAGAAGAATGCTGTGCCTGGGGTACAAGTGGGAGATTCCAGGAAGGCAAGGAACACCCAGTTCAGGGTTTCAGAAGAGGATTCCTGGGGAGGTGACAGGTCTTAGCAGGTAGGTTGTGAGGAACAGATCATGTGGTGAGGGGACAGTGTGATAACAGCAGGGAGGTGGTAAAGCGAGGGGAAGGGAGGATGAGCTGGCCATCCTATGGGACCTGGGTAGGTGAGGCATAGCACCAGCTAGCAGAGGAGGGCTGATGGGGAAGCAGAAGCCCCCCTTCAGCCCAGAGCCCTGGTTCGTGAGATCCCAAATGCAGGCAGGGGAGCAGGGGAGGGACAGTGCTGCTAATCACGGTATCAAGTCTCCATTCTGTGCTGCTCCCTTAGACTCCTCCTGCGAGGGGAAGACTGACCAAGGGCAGGTTGCCAGCACTTCTGGGTTGCCTCTGTGCCCTAAATTCACTTTAAGTCCTTAAGGAAGGGCTAGGTTCTGAGACAGGCAAACTGGAAGAAGGCAGGTCCCGTAAATTAAAATACGAAAGAACTTCTACATGGACCATCATGATGGTTACTTAAGCTCATCTAAGTACTGACATTTAGGTGATTTCTCTAAAGCACTAAAAAGCAGAGACCTGCCTGACTTGCTCTCTGCCCCAATGCCTGGGCTCACATAGGGCCTACCTCAGGTTCACAATGACTGCTGGTAACTGATGTTCCATGGTGTGAGTTTTGTAAGTAGTGCGTGTGGAAGTGGTGGGGGTCAAGGAGGAGCTGAGGGTGAGTAAGGGAAGAAGAAACGCAGTTAAAGTTAGGTTTTGGCTGAGTTACAGGACATAAATGATAATCCTTGAAAGCAGGGTTCAGAATTATCAAAGGGGAAATGAATACATGGTGTTTAAAAGCCGGGCTTTGGAATCGGATAGACGTGCACTGTTGTCCAGCTCTTCAACTTCTCCAGCTGTGAGACATCAGGCAAATTACTTAACCTCTCTGCAGTTCAGCTTCTGGATCTGTCAAGTAGGTTGATATTGGCATTGATGTCAAATAACTGGTCAGGCTTACAAAGCCCAGGGCCCTGGGAAGGCTGTCATAGTTAACTGATGAAACACACCTAAAGCTTCTTTCAGGCCAACCCACGTGCGTTCACTGTGCCCCTCCTGTCACCGTAGGCCCTGTGCTCACCCTCCCCGCCTCTGCCTTTGTGGTCCCCTACAGGATGACTCACTGCACATCCCAGTTGCAGGGCCAGCACTCTTTAGTTCCCAGGCCCGTCTGAGATCTCGTGGGGCTGACCCTGCACAGTTCCCTGGAATGACCCCAGAGCTGGCCTGCTCTCTCTGGGGTCTGGAGAACCCTAATCCATTGCACCCAGCTCCCAGGGAATTACAGGGCACAGGGCAAAGCCACCTGGACACGAAGCCAATCAGGTTCAGGAACGCTGATGAAGCGTGTGGATTCCGCAGGTCCCGCATCCGTACGGAGCCGGCTCTGCCGACGCCAACCACCACCACGCCAAACTTCCTCTCGGGCTGAAACACACGGGATCGAGGTGGGGTTTAAAAATGGTCCAGGATCATACTTACAATGTTTAACTTGAATATTTCTGTCCCTCCCTGCCGTGTATAGATGCTGAGCTTGTTTGGCTTGAGTACAATATCAACTGAAAAGACCAAATATTTTTCATTCTGACAAAATTTAAAATCCAACAAACATTTATTAAAATCTAAAAGAACATCCCCTAAAATGAAACAGTCTGGGAAGATAGCATAGAATAGCAAAACAGACATGTGGGCAGGACCAGTCAGGGACCAGACAAGCAAGCCAGGAGCCAACACAGATCACAAAACCCACAGCAGGGGAAGAGGAATGAGACTCCCTGAAATGCAGGGTTGGAGAGAAGTCAGCTTCCCCACAATATTTCTGTGGCTGCTCTGACCTGTGTTATCCATGGAAAAGGCTCCTTGCACACTTGGCTCTCCACCCACTTCTACGGCCACCTCTCCCCTAATGAAAGATCTTCATCTTGAAGCTGTACCCAGCCCTAGTCTGGTACCTCTGTCCTCCCTAAAACTCTCCTCCAGTGGACGCGTAAATCTGATGCAGCGGAGAGTCATACAGAAATGACAGTGCTCAGTGAGATTCGGGGGGACAGGGCATGTGGGCACACGGTCACCTTATTCAGACTCCTCACCACCCTGGCTTCCTGGGTTCCAACCAGGAACTGGTTGGATGTCACTCTCACCCTACTGTGACAGCTTACTCATTATTTGGGTACAATGCATACAGTATTAGAATGAAAAATCAACTCAAGTTTTTCAAGTTATATAGCAACTTACTATAATCCAAACTGATAAAAATTCTCTCTCTATATAAACCTCAAACCCAGTTCTTCTTGGATGCCTCCGAGCACAGAAACTTGAATGTCCCCCTTAGGTTCCCCTTTCCTTCACCTTTGTCATCTGAGTGTGTCACCATTTCCTACAGAGTTTGCCCCCTTTCCTAATGATCTGATAAATCCCCTCCTGGTCTCACCCTTCCCATGGGTGGTACCCCGGCCTGTCAGAGCAGATGCTTCAGATGAAAACTAAGTCCTTCCCCTGATTAAAGCTCTTCATTTTCCTAACTGTTACAGACTGAATGACTGTATCCCTCAAAAGGCATATTGGGATCCCTGTCCCCCAGTATGATGGTAGTAGGAGGTGGGGCCTCTGGGTAATCAGGGTGAGATGAAGTCATGCGGGAGGAGCCCCCACAAATGGGGTTGGTACTTTTGCAAGAGTCACAAGACAGCCTGACTCCTCTCCCTGCTCTCTGCTCACGTGAGAACATGATGAGGAGTCAGCAGTCTGCAGCCCACAAAGGGGGCCCCCCATATCTCAGCGTGATCTCAGACTTCTAGACTCCGAACTTCAAGAGAATTTCTGTGGCACTGTACAGCAGCCCAAACCATGAGACAGTTTGTAAGAAAACAATTGAAGGGGGAAAAAAAATCCAAGTCCATGTTTTCTACCAAACACGAGTCCTTCCACAACCCAGCTCCAGCCTGCTTCTCCAGCACTGCCTTTTAGTCACCTCCACTTTATAACTTTATGCTTCCGACCTCCCAAGAACACACAGGACTGTTTGCTCCCTCCCAGTCTTTGCAAATCCTGTTCTCTTTGCTTGGAAGGAGCTTCTCCCTACCATCCACAGGGGGATGGCTTCAAAGCTTTCAAGACTTGGGCATCTTAAACCATATGAAGGCTTTCCTGATGCTATCAGTTAGATTTTTCTTTTTGCATATAATGAAGATCACCCATTTTGTGTACAGTTCTATGGGTTCTGACCAACACACACTTACATACCTACCACAATCAAGATACAGAACAGTTCTATCATCCCCTCCAAAATTACCCATACCCCTTTGCAGTCAACTGTTTCCCCTGCCAGGCAACCATTGACTTGTCTTGCCATCCCAGTAGTTTTGCCTTTTCTAGAATATCATATAAGTGAAATCACAATATGCAGTCTTTTGGGTCTGGCTTCCACTTAAAACAATGCGTTCATACTGTTTTGCATTCTGTCACTGATGTCTGAGAGTGACATTCTGCATTCTTGCCAGCACCTGGTATCATCAGGTCTTCTCCTCTTTTCATTTTAGTCATTATAATAGGTGTGTTGTGGTCTCTCATTGAGGTTTCTATTTGCAGTTCCATAATGACTAATGTGGAGGAGGCAATGGCACCCCACTCCAGTACTCTGGCCTGGAAAACCCCATGGACGGAGGAGCCTGGTAGGCTGCAGTCCATGGGGTCCCTAAGAGTTGGATACGACTGAGCGACTTCACTTTCACTTTTCATTTTCATGCATTGGAGAAGGAAATGGCAACCCACTCTAGTGTTCTTGCCTGGAGAATCCCAGGGACGGGGGAGCCTCATGGGCTGCTGTCTATGGGGTTGCACAGAGTCGGACACGACTGAAGTGACTTAGCAGCAGCAGCAGCAATGACTAACGATGTTGAGCAGCACTGTTTCATGTGTTTATTCGCCATCTATAAATCTCCACTGGTGAGGTCTGATTATTCCACAGGCTGTATCAACTATCCACAACTAGGCAGGGGTATGCCAGGCCTGTCTTTAAATATACTGGGTGCTTAAACCCAGCTCACAGGTCACCTTCTCTGGAAGCCATCAAGCTTTTTTGTTTTGTTTTATTTGAATACACTATCCAATTGTCCTAATATCAAGTATTGAGAAAGACAAACCTTGTTCTATTGAAATGCCTTTGTACCTTGGTGGAAGCTGTCTTGATTACTATAGTTTTATGGTAAGTATGGAAGTCTATTACTGTGAATTCATTTTGTTTTTCAAAATTCTAATTCTCCTCCCTTTACATACACATTTTAGAATCAATTACTAAATAAATAAAATGAAATAAAATAAAAATTCCTGCCAGAATTTTGAGTGGGATTATATTGAATTTATGGATAAGTTTGAGGAAAAAACCCCAACATCTTCAGTAAAATGAATCTTCTAATCCATGAATATGTCATATATTTACATTTATTTAGGTCCTTGATTTGTTTCATTCTGTTGTTTTCAGTGGATAGATTCTGTACCCATTTTGTTAAATTTATACTTAAATTTTTATGATTTTTAGTGCTATTATAAATTTTATTTATAAATGAAATTATACTTTACCTTCCATTTCCAATTGCTCATTGTGCGTATATAGACGTACAACTGATTTCTGTATACTGACTTGGCATCTTGCAGTCTTGCTGAACTCACTTATTACTTCTAGCAGCTTTTTTTGTAATTCTATTAAATTCTCCACATAGACCATAGAGTGACATGTGACTAGACATGATTTTATTTCCAATCTGTATGTGCTTTACTCATTTTTCTTGCCTGACTGCCCTGGGTGGGTATGATTTTGAACGGGAGCAGTAAGAGAGGACAATCTTGCTTAGCTTTTAATCTTTGGGGATAGAATTTGTTCTTTTACCATGAAGAATGATCTTGGCTATAGATTTTTTTGTAGATATCCTTTATCAGGATGTGGATATTTCCATTTATTCATATTTTGTTTACATTTGAAAATCATAAATGGTCTAACTTTGTCAAGTGCCTTTTCTGTGTCTATTGAGATGATCATATGATATTTTTCTTCTTAAAGTCTGTTGATACAATGACACCTTTCATTCCTAGGATAAACCTCACTTGGTCATAATGTATTATTCTTTACATATACTGTTGATTCTATTTGCTAAAATCTTATTTTAAATGTTTGCATCTGTGTTCATGAGAGTTGTTCAGTCGCTTAGTCATGACTGAGATAACATTATATCATTTCAAACATAAGAACAGTATACTTCCACTTCCTGTCTCCCTGACTTTGTACTGCTGTTGTTACTTAACTTATAAATTGCTCAAGGTACCAGTCAGGATTCAGTAATGTGTTCTAAGCACAGAGTTTTAACATGGGGAATCAGAGGTTTACATCACCATTGCAACCACTAGGGAGGTAAAGCCAGAGAAGCCATCACTGACCATCTCCTACTGCAATCAAGCAAGTGATTCTCAAGAGTTTGCCTGGAAGCCAAGACCTCAGGAAAGCATCTGCAGCCTGAAGCTTGGAAGAGCAACTGTGCCCTCTGAGTAAGTTTCTTTCTTCAGCCTCCAAATCTCCCGGGAGCGCCTCTCACTGGCCAAGTTCACACGTGAAATGGAACTTTGGGAAATGTAGCTCTAAGCTTGTGGCCACAATGCCCAACTGACAACAGGCCGTTTAGCCCAGTTAGTGCCTCTGGGTTACAAGTCTAGCTTTTAATTTTTATTTTTGTCAGTCTCATACACAAAAAAGAAGAAAGACAGTCTTTATAGTAATCTGTACTGAACAGCCAAAATACACGTCTGATCAAATATTTGCTTCTTCTTTCGTTCAGAAAAGGAAACAAGCAATTTCCTTATG
This sequence comes from Bison bison bison, assembly GCF_000754665.1. Classification (NCBI taxonomy): domain Eukaryota; kingdom Metazoa; phylum Chordata; class Mammalia; order Artiodactyla; family Bovidae; genus Bison; species Bison bison. Next base: position 4,989,269 of record NW_011495058.1, read on the forward strand.
AGACTGATCAAATATTTGTTTCTTCTTTCACATGGAAAAGGAAACAAGCAATCTCCTTATGAGGCTGAATATTTATGGTATTCCTAAGATTAACTACTAAATTACAGATTTAGTAGTTTAAGTAGATTAAGTAGTTTAGTAGATTAAGATTAACTACTAAATTAACTACTAAATTACATTACAGAAAATAATGAGGATCATAGGTTTCTGTTAGCTTTAAAAGAGGCATGAGGTTAAGAAACAGCTTCGTTATCTGTAAGAAGCCAAGTCACTTTTTCCATTTTAATAATTAATGATACACACACACTTGTAAACCTGGCTTGGGTAGTGTCTGACTGAAAGTGCTTTCAAATTTCATTTAGACAAGATTTCCTTGCAAAACTGACACCAAGGGACAAGATATGGGTGAAAATGCTGACATATTAACAACTGAGTTCCTCGTTGGGAAAGAACTTCATCTTTGAGAAAAATGACTTTGCTAGACCATTTCACCTGTGTCTGTTCATGTTACATGAGGCATCAAGGCATGTTCTGAAAGGAAACTGCAAATCAAACAGATGAAGGCTTCTGGTTTCCCACTTCACATGTAAGGAGCTTGAAAGCTGCTGCTCTATCTGGACATATAAACAGCTAACCAGACTGAAAAACTAACTAAAACGAACTCCTCTAGGATCCTTAAGAGAGGTGAGAACATGAGGCAAACTGCTGCCCCCACGACTGGAGAAACCGAGGGACTAACGCAGAGAATAACTTGGTGGAGCAGAGACTCAAGAGTGGAAACCACAGCAGGAAGCGGTAGGAAAGCCTGAACTGTAACAGATGAGTGACTGGGGGCTCAGTGCGGACAACTCTGAGACCTAGAAACTCCAGAGGGACCCAGTCGCAGGAAGACCCTCTCAGTTTTGTGACATTTACCTCCAGGAGCTTGACCAGGTTCTCACAGTAAATACTGGAGATGTTTCCTCTCATGTTTCCAACAAGACTGGGTAAAAGCATCACTCTTGAAATCACCAGTGCTTTGTATTTCCTAAGGAGACTGCCCTTACAGGAAACTAGTTAACCAGACCCTAACCTGCTGGGGTATTATTAGACCCTAACTGACTGCAGGGTAGGAAAAAACAGTTGACCCTTGAACAACAGGGGTTTGAACAGTGCTTATATGTGGATTTTTTTCCATTTTAAATTATCACTGTACTAGACAATCGTGGCTAGTTGAATCTGTGGATGCAGAATTGTGGATAGGAATTGTGTGTATGGAGGGCAGACTATGAGTTATAGGCAGATTTTCAACTATACAGACAGTCAGCACCTCTAACCATGGTACTGTTCAAGGGTCAACTGGACAAAACTCCAGGCTACTCTAGAATTCCATTTGGGAGAAAGGAAACACCCAACTCTGGCCCACTCTAGCCATACTCCCCCACCTAAGAGAGGCAGAAAAATAAACTGAAAAATACTTCTGTGGTTCATAGTGTAGAGCCATAGGCTCACCAGAAGACTGAGACTTGATCATGGGACTGTAGAATGTGTCCCCTCCCCCTACACCTCCCCACCATTTAAAGCAGTTCCTTTTATATGATACATCATGTCTGGAGATCAAGAAAAAACAACAAGCCATAACAAGACAAAAACACAATCTGAAGAAAGAGAGAAGCATCAAAACCAGCATAACAGGAGTGTTGAAATTACCGAGACTGGGAATTTAAAACAACTATGATTACTATCCGAGAAGGCAATGGCACCCCACTCCAGTACTTTTGCCTGGAAAATCCCATGGATGGAGGAGCCTGGTAGGCTGCAGTCCATGGGGTTGCGAAGAGTCGGACACGACTGAGCGACTTCACTTTCAATTTTCACTTTCATGCATTGGAGAAGGAAATGGCAACCCACTCCAGTGTTCTTGCCTGGAGAAGGACAGGGGAGTCTGGTGGGCTGCCGTCTATGGGGTCGCACAGAGTCGGACACGACTGAAGTGACTTAGCAGCAGCAGCAGCATGATTACTATGATAAGGATCTAATGGATAAAGTAGAAAACATCTAAGAACAGATGGGCAATGTAAGAAATTGAGAGACATCCTGAGACAGAATAAAAAAGAAATGCTAGAGATCAAACACAATGTAACAGAAATGAAGAATGCCTTTTATGGGCTTACGAGTAGACTAGACACGGCACTGGAAAGAATCCCTAAAACTGAGGATATCTCAATAGTAACCCCCGAAAACTTGAAAAGCAAAGAGAACAGAGACTGAAAAAAGGAAGAGAATATCCAAGGACTGTGGGTCACTACAAATGGTGTAACACACATGTAATGAGAACACCGGAAAGAGAAGGAAGAGAGAAAAGAACACAAGATGTATTTGAAATAATAATGAATAAGAATTTCCCTAAACTAACGTCAGACACCAAACCACAGATCTAGGAAGTTCAGAGAATGCCAAACAGGATAAATGCCCCGTCCCCAAAAAATGATGTTTAGGCATATCATTTTCAGATTACAGAAAAGCAAAGATAAAGAAAAAAAAATCCTGAAAGAAGCCAGAGGGAAAAAAACCTTACCTACAGAACAAAGATAAAAATTATATCCAACTTCTCCTCAACAACCATACAAGGAAGGAGAGTGGAATGAAATATTTCATGTGTCAAGAGGAAAAAACTTACCAACCTAGAATTCTGTACCCTGTGAAGTTATCCTTCCAAAGTGAAGGAGAAATAAAGACTTTCTCAGACAAACATAAATTTGAGGGAATTTGTAGTAGACCTAGCTTGCAAGAAATATTAAAAGAATTTCTTTAGAGAGAAGAAAAATATTACAGGTGAGAAACTCAGATCTACCTAAAGAAAGGAAGACGGATTAAGTGAAAGTAAAATACAAACTTTATTTTTCTTATTCTTAGTTGATCTAAATAAAATAATAACAGCAACAAAGTATTGAATTATGTATGCTGATGTATATATTTATGTTTATGTAAATGCATATACGTAAGTGAAATGAATGACAGCATTGATCCACAGGACAAGAAGAAGGAATGGGATTATTGTTATTTTACAGTATTCACACTACCTGTGAGGTGGTACAGGTATTATTTGAAAGTGGATTTGAATTGGTTGTAAATGTATATTGCACGCTCTGGCACAACCAATAAAAATGTTTAAAAAACGAAGTATAATCAATATGCTAAGAAAAAAGAGAATAGGAACTATATAAAATACTCAGTTTACATCACAAAAGGCAGAAGAAGAGTGGAAGACAAAAATAGGACCAAAGAACAAAGTCAATGAATAGAGTGAAGTTGCTCAGTCGTGTCCGACTCTTTGCGACCCCGTGGACTGTAGCCTACTAGCTCCTCTGTCCATGGGATTTTCCAGGCAAGAATACTGGAGTGGGTTGCCAACAATAACAAATATTAATCCACCTATATCAGTAATCACTTTGAATGTTAATGGTCTAAATGCATCAATTAAAAGACAAAGATTGTTGGAGTGGACCAAAAATCAAGACTCAACTCTATGTTGCCTACAAGAATCCACTTTAAATATAAAGACACATATGGATTAAAAGTAAATGGATGGAGACAAATATATCATGCTAACACTATAAACAAAAGACAGCAGGAGTAGTTATGTTAATTGCAAGAAGGGCATTACATAACAAGGTCCAACACGTGTGCACCTAACAAAAGGGCACCAACTACATTAGGTGAAATCTGATAGAACCAAGAAGCAGATGAATCCAAAATCAGCTGCATCACACTCCAACACCCCTCTAACAGAAATGGACAGATCGAACAGGCAGAAAAATCAGGAAGGACACATTCGCACTCAGCACTACCAATCAACTGGACAAAACTGGCATCTGTAGTTTGCTTCACCCAACAGCAGCAGGATGCATTCTTCTCAAGCATACACGAAACATTCACCAAGACAGACGGGTTATAAAGTACACCTCCACAAGTTTCAAAACACAGAAATCATACACTGTCTAATCTGAGACCACAATGGAATTAAACTAGAAATCAGAAACAGAACGATAACTGAAAAATCTCCAAATATAAGGAGACTAAACCTTGGGCTCAGTTGGTAAAGAATCTGTCTGCAGTGCAGGAGACCTGGGTTCGATCCCTGGGTTGGGAAGATCCTCTGGAGAAGGAAAAGGCTACCCACTCCAGTATTCTGGCGTGGAGAATTCCATAGACTATATAGGGGTCACAAAGAGTGGGACAATGCTAAAAAAAAAAAAAAAGTCAAAGAGATGGCTAAACTCCTCTGCAATTTAGTAGCTAAAACTTTCAGGGTGAGAACCTGCAGAAAGCAGAGGAAATGGGAGGAAAGAGTAGAAAGGGGAACGTGCATGTAGATTATCAGGAGGCTGAAGTATGCAGAGAAAGGAGATGGTGAGATATGCCCAGCGGAGGGGTGGGCAACAGGTTTCTAGAATGTCTAAAATTCCATTTCAGTTGTCTTGCTGTGCCCTGCTGTCTTGAATTTTTGATAAAATGCACTATATATTCAGCCCTGCACTGCTGCTGCTGCTGCTAAGTCGCTTCAGTTGTGTCCAACTCTGTGCTACCCCACAGACGGCAGCCCACCAGGCTCCCCCTTCCCTGGGATTCTCCAGGCAAGAACACTGGAGTAGGTTGCCATTTATTCAGCCCTGTAGAGGTGCCGTTTTAAGGAACAAAGGAACAGGAATAGTTTCAAGATGCAGAAAAGAGACAGACAGGACAGCAAAGTGACTCAAAAACTAATTGGGGACCAACTTATCGTCACAAAGTGAGCCAGCTCTCCCTGTGTTGGATGCAGAGAAGCTAAGTGTTTGGAGCTCGAGATTAGATGATGGGATTCCGAGATTAAGAACACATACTCTGCCAACTCAGAAAAAAAATTTTTGTTTTGAGATAAGGAGGGTAGGAGAAAATGTAAAATTACTGTAGAACTTCAAAGTGGAAGGTATGAGGGCAAGTGCCAGGTTCCCACTCCAGGAGGAGGTATGACGATTGTAAACAGTCAGGAAGGACAACCCAATGTTTTTCACTCATTTACAAGAATCAGTAAGTTTGACCATACATTGGCTGGCATAGGAAAACAGGCATGTTCATATGTTGCTGGAGGGTGAGGAGAACGGGCAACCTTTGTGGAGAACAGCTTGGAAACATTTAACATGCAAATACTCTTTGTTGGGCATGGGGGGAATTTATTTTCAAAACACATACATAAGTGAGATGACTCAGGTTTATTGCAGCCTTGCTTGTAACAGCAAAAGACTGAATATAAAGTATATGTTATCAATAGCAGGCTGGTTAGATAATTATGGTATACTTTGAAAATGGAATGCTACATAGCTATAAAAAAAAAGAACAAGAAAGTTTTTTATGTACTGGAAGGGACTGATCTCCAAGATACATTGTTGGGTGAGAAAAGCAAAATACAGACCAGTGTAAGATATGTGCTCTAGTGTATGTTAAAAAAAAAAAAAGGAGGGCGGGGCAATGGCTGAAGGAAAAACAATACTTGTATATGTTTTGAATCTCTCTGGAAGGACAGACAAGAAACCAGTAAGGGTAGTTGCTTTGGACCATGAGAATAGAGTAGCTGGGAGAGAAGAGGACTTCTCAGGATAAAGTTTTTGTGTGTGTGTGTGAAATTCTTTAACATTTTGAATCATGTGAATGTATGTTATCCAAAATACAAACACTTAAGATAGATATGAAAATCCAAGGAATGCTCTGAGTAGATGAGAACTCTACAATTTGTACAGAGTTGGGCTTACACCCTGCTCCCTTCCATAGAGCTGGGTGTCCTCTGCTGTCTGCCCTCCAGGACACTCTGCCCCTGGTGGTGCCCACTGCCCCCAAATCAGCCGACACTCCACAACTCCAGGCTGTGTCTGCTCTCCCCACTCACCCTTCCAGTTCAGCTGTAATCTGGGTTTCACTACCAAACCTCTCTGCCTCATTACAGGTCATCTTAGATCTTAGCCAAATTCAAGGGCTTTCCCTAGGTGGCATTCTCCTGGACCTCACCCCTGTTTGATACTTGAGGGGACCTTCTTAAAATTCACTCCTTCCCTGTCTTCCCTCACCTCACAGCGAGATTTCCTTTTCACCCGTCACCGCTTTCCCTCTTCATCCTGCACCCTAGTGGTGCACGTTTCCCCATGCTCAATCCTGTCCCCCTGATCTCTCCTCCCCGTATTCCCCAAGTAGGGGAGGGGTGCCTCTCATTCTTAAGGTTTCCAAGACCACCGTTGTGCTGAAGGTTCCAACATTGTGCACAATGAGCTGTCCTCTCCTCCAAGCTCTAGACCCAGGAAGGAATGCCAACTGGGCATTTCCACCTGGCCGTCCCACCCTGACCTAGATCCTCATGTTCTGTGCTAGACTCCAACCACCAGCCTCACTTGACCACTGTGGTCTGAACTTCCGGGAAAAGGCCAGGGGCTCTGCAAATTCTATCAGGCACCCAGCATGACGTGCTGGAAATCCTGGGAGTCTTTGCTGCCTCGGACAAATCCTCTGAAACCAAAGGTCTGACTGCAGCTGACAGCCTACTCCTCCCTCCCTGCTCCAGCCAGCCTCAAGTCACTGCAGGTTTCTCTTCCTCTGCATTTTCACTAATCTTTCATGCAAGCTCTGGACTGCTGTACATGATGACTAGACAATCTATGAGTCATCCCATCACTGAGTCAACTGCCACTCAGTGAGAACACATGGTATTTGAGGCACCAGGTCAGATGCTGTGGGGATGCTAAGATGAAGGAGGCACACGGACAGCTCTACCCAAGTCAGAGAATGGAAGGTCACAAAAGAAGTGATCATTAAAGGGCCATGGAAATTCACACAAGGGAGGTATCACTTCCAGAGAGAGAGAGAGCTCTGGGATGTTTTACCGGAGCAGTGAGGACCAGGTCAGGCTGCCCAGGGATCAGACAGGAAATGGAAGTGAGAAGGGGGTCACAGAAGGTAGTTACAGGGTGTTTAAGGCAGAAGAGGAGGCAGACTAGTTAGAGGGGGTCCCACGGTCTGGGAATATTTTTAAAAGGTTAAGAGAGAAAAGCCACCAAAGAAGGAAAGTCGAAATTACAGAACAGAAGGGGTAGTTGACCATTAACAGAACTATTACTGAGCCAGGCTCCGTGAGCTTAATATGAGTGCAAAGTTTCTACTCTTTTTGCACAATTTCCAAGACCATGAGAATTAGAGCGAGTCATGGGGTCTTAGGATAAGAGGGCAGAGGCACCAGAAAATGGTTAACAGAGGTCAACCCTGGGGTAGGGGAGGCTGGGGTGATTAGGTAGTGAGGACACTCACTTTTGACTATTTAACATTTTGTAGCTTTTGAGTTTTGTTCTAGGTCTGTGTATGAACACTACTACAAAAATGAATTTTTTAAAAAAAACTTGCTTTTTGTTTTATACATATATACATTGTCTTTTCTATTATGGTTTATCACCAGGGATTGGATATAGTTCCCAGTGCTATACATTAGGACCTTGTTGTTTATCCATTCTAAATGTAATAGTTTGCATCAACCAACCCCAAACTCCCAGTCCATCTCTCCCTCCCCACTTCCCCCTTGGCAACCAGAAGTATGCTCTCTATGTCAATGAGTCTCTTTCTGTTTTGTAGATAGGCTCATTTGTGCCATATTTTAGATTCCACAAGTGATACAGTGTGTCTTTCTCTTTCTGATTTACTTCACTTCAGTATGATAATCTTTGGTTGTGTCTGTGTTGCTGCAAATGGCATTATTTCCTTCGTCTTGCGGCTGAGTAGTGTTCCATCATATGCATGCACCACATCTTCTTTCTCCATTCATCTGTTGATGGACATTTAGGGTGTTTCCGTATTGTGACTATTGTGAATAGTACTGCTATGAACATAGAGGTACATGTTTCTTTTAGAATTATATTAAAAAACTACTTTTTAAAGATGAATTTCAGTATAATGCTAGGAAAAGACTACAGCAGGTTGAACATGTCAACAACCCTCCCTCTGAAGGGGATGGATGAGAAAACAGGATTACAGCAGCTTGAGAAGACCTCAGGTGTTGTTTCGTTCTGAAAAAGTAAAAACTAAAGCAGTTGGAAATGCTGATGGGAAAGAACCAGTAGAAACAAGTTGAACAATGCAGCCACTCAAAGAGGAATTCAGAGAGGTGGTACAGAATCTGAACAGGCAGCAGAGTCTTCAGTTCTGAGTGTGGACAGTGTTGCTTGTCACGCCAGTAAACAAAGGATGTTGAGGCTACCAAGCCAGCAGCCTCTGCAGCTACCCGCAACGGTGCACCCTCAGGGGACTTGAGATGGGAAGGAGTAGGGTACTGGTCTGGGGTAGCTAAGGTGCATATCAAAAGAATGATTTCAATAAGCCTAGACTCTTGCATCTTCTCATACACACAAAAGTGATAAATTCACTAATTTGAGATAGTTGTTTTCCTTTAATTAACAGTAATCTTTTGATTACCTTCCAACTACCTGTTTTTTTGTTTTTTTGTGTTTGTTTGCAAAAACTTCTATATATCCTTGGCACGTCCCTTACCTCTTTAGAGCAGTCCCTCAGAGCTATAAGAGAGGCCATAGCCCAGGCTTAAGTTCTCAGTAAGTCTGCCCATAACACGTAATTCTCAACTTTGCATTTTTTTCAGTCGACTCACATTCACAAGAAATGTCTGGGATGGGATGCAGTGGGTCCTTTCCTGAAGTCCATTCCCCTTCCTTCTTCCCAGATCCAGCTCTGGGGTACAGGAGAAGATGCTCTAGCTGAGAAAATCCTGGCTCCTCTGATTCAGTAATTGGTCCAGGAATGGGCATGGGACCCAGATCTGGCTAATGAGGCCTAAAAAGGCACTTGGTGTAACTTCAAGAAAGGACGCTCCCACTCTTCTGGGAGAGCTGCAGGAATCCATCTCTTTCTCCCACTCAGAGTGAATGAGGATGCATGTAGCCCCAACCGCTGCTGGCAGCCATTCCTATCACCATGAGGGCCACTATCTCCCAGATGAAGCCAACACTTAGATGAGAGCAAAGAGATGAAAAGATCCTGGATCTTTGATGAGATGGCTGAGCCACTGGATCAGCCCCGCCCTGGAGCCTGCCCTCCATCTGGACTTCTAGGACAAAAACCACATTAAATTGGGATTTTCTGTACTTGCAGTCTGGAGCTTTCTCACTGATAAAAATCCCTTCCTCTAGGAAAAAAAAAACAAGACAAATGGGGAGGCAGAAATTGAGAGAGATGATGTCTGATGGTTGCAAATTTTCTCCACAAAGTAAAAGGTGATCAGAAGCTAAGAGTGAGGAAGCAGCTGGGAGGAGTGAGGAAGACTGGACCTGGCTATTCAGGGCAGAGGGAGAAAGAGCTGTCTGAGGGCCAAGGAGGGGGTCTGGTGGGCATGCTGAGTACCCAGATGAGGGTTTTGAGAAGTTTGTCAGCTGCAAATAGCATGAAACTATGCCACTCACCCAAGACCACCCTCCTCTGGGCATGGCCTCTGGGCTGGCCATGCAGGATCAGGAGGACAAGGGGAAAGGAGCTGGGGCATGAGCACAGCAGTAGTGGAGGAGAGGACCCCAGCGTCTAGCTGGACCTGAAGGCAGTGAAAGCAGAAAGGGCTGATTGGTCAGGAAAAAACAAAGGTGCAAAGACACAAGGCACCTCACTGGACTGAAGAACAAGTTCAGTGGAAGTGAGAATACAAGGAGGTAATGCAGAGGGAGGTCCTTCTAAGCAGAGTTAATTGTCCCCAGAATAACACTAGGGCCCAGGGGCTGCCATGCTCCATTGTAGCCCACTCCACCCCAGCCCATGAGTGTTGTTTCAGGATTAACTGAGGTAGATAAATTCTAATCTAACTGAAGCTGGACAGACATAGATAAGAGCTCAGAAGGGCCTAATTCTTCCCATATCACCCAGAGCCACGTGCATGGCAGGATGCAGGGGACATGTTTTCAAGTTTGTGCTGATGTTTCCGAAAGCTCTGGAGGGAAAGACGCTCTGTGAAGAAGAAATGAGGCATGCTGCAAGAAAAGCATCTTTAAATCGGTCCTCTTAGAGAACTCACCTCTGTGTTCATCTTGGTCTCTTTCTGTAGAAGCTGTGAAAACAAAAGCAGAGGTTCAGGACCTTGGTGGCACTCGCCCCCAACTCTGCGCAGACACTCTCCTTGATCACCACCCCTTCTCCCCCACTTCCTGTCCAGTTGTCTCCATCTCCCTTAAATGCCTTCAAAACCTTGCCCACCAGTGAGGGGACCCAGGTGTCTGTTCTGAGACAGGTACTCGCTGGCCCCCCTGGGACATCATACCAGTACTGTTTCTCTAAAGGATACTGCCAACCTCTAAGGTTTTCTCCTATATTGGAAGGGATGCCTCTGTGTGCTTAAAACAATGATGCATTTCCCAAAGTTGGGGCTTGGAGAGGGTAGCTTCCTGTCTACCCTTCTTTTATGGGGACAAACAAGGCAGTAAGAAATATATACCTTCTTTTTTCCCTCCTCGCTGAGTTTCCCAGGGACTTAAATATGTTAAAAAATCAGGACGCATGCATATACACTACTATGTATAAGATAGGTAACTACTAAGGGCCTACTGTATAGCACAGGAAACGCTATACTCAATATTCTGTAGTGACTTATATGAGAAAAGAATCTAAAAAAGAGTGGATATATGTGTATATATATTAACTGATTCACTTTGCTGTATACCTGCAACTAATACAATATTGTAAATGAACTATACTCCAATAAAAGTTAAAAAAAAAGTTCAGTGGGCTACTCTGAAGCCTTGGCATTAAGGAGGAGGGAGAAGGGAGGAGACAGGGGAGCAAGAGTCACAAGGAATAAGGAAAGAAAAAGATGAGGGGAAATGAGAGAGAAGGGAAAGAAATAAGGAACTTGTACAGAATAGTGGGGTTCTAAAGTTTGGGGGTTCCAAACTTTAATGGACTCCTGGGGCTGCCTGTTGGAAATGCGCTTTTCTGGGTTGCAACCCCAGAGCTTCTACAAGGGAGGGAGGCTAAGAGTGTGCATTTTCAACAGGCATCTAGGAGACCGTGCTCAGACGGTCAGAGAAGCACTCTTGGAGAATCACTAGAATTGAGAGCAGAATGGATGGGTCCCTAAGAGTGAACTTTCTCATTCATTTTCAGAGCAGTTAGAATTTTCACTTGATTTTAACTAGGATGGTGAGTGAGGGTGGGGGGACAGAAGTGATGGAGAAGGGACTAAGGAAGCCTCTCCAGCCCTTCCATCTGGGGTGAGGGGTTGTCCGGGATGCCAACAAAAAGGATGCTCCTGAGGAGCCGAGAAGGGGAAGGAGAGCCCTCCAGGGCCTCCAGAAAGGGAGGCTGAGGTAGCCCCTGTCCTTGGACCAGTCCTGCATTTGATTTTATTCTCTTTCAGAATACGAGAGGGTTACGCGTAGTGAAACGAACTGACTAGCAACAGCAAAAATAATACCCATCTTTAAAAGCCTTGACTCCTGGCAATCTTCAGCCTTCAACACCCCAGGCTATGTGTTGAAAATAACTGGTTTTCAGTAATTCCCTTCTGAAAATAACAGGTTTTCAGTAATTCCCTTCCCTCCTCCCTTCCTGTTCCTCCTTCCTGCTTTTGTGGGTCTCATGACCCACGCCGGTCAGTACACATGTTGTCTCTCCTCTGGCCATATGGAAGCTTTTCAAGTTTCCTGGAAAATCTGAACAGAAGAACTTGTTAGAAATCAGACCCTAAAAAGCAGAGAGTGAGTGATAAAGAGGGTGAGCTTTCTTCTCAGGTCCTTGGGAGTCAGTATGGGCGTGATGTCTTCTTGTTCATAAAATAGCTCCAAAGAATAACCAAGACACTGATGGCAAAGCCAGAAGAAGCCAGAACCAAGTCAAGGATGTGTGCTGGGCAATGGTCTAGACTACAGGGGCTCCCGGAGGAGCCTGCCCCTCACAGATTCCTCTCTATCACTCTATGGCAAGTTACTTATATGGTTGAGAATGTTAGTGTGAGTGTCCCTTGGGGCTTACATGTGGGTGGGGAAGTCAGATAACAAACATGAGGAGGTGGATAACAGTTGTGAGAGGACTGGGTCAGCTACTTTATCTACATGAACCTAATCTTTGAAAACTGACAAAAAGGCTAATAATATCAACTCCACGTTACATACGAGGGACCTGAAGTTCAGGGTAGGTTAAAGCACTTGGCCTCACAGTCATTGTGTTGTGGTTCTGAGCTGTAACTTTCAGCTTCCTGGCTCTGGAGCCAAACCCAGAATGCTCCAGAGGCCTTTCCAGGGCTGTCTGACACTCAGCCAGAGAGCTGCTATAATAAACAGGAGATATAGGGTTTGATCTGGCTTCAGTCAAGGACTGTTCAAGTGACCCTGGTCAAACAGGTTCCCCATTTGTAGGCTGAACGGCTGGACTTCATCTCTAACGTCTCTTCTAGTTCTATAATGCTCACTGATTCCCAAAATAGGAAAATCTGGTGACTCCTCAAACAGTGCTCAACCTCAGTTGTGAGATGACTTTACCCAGATGCTCTATCAGACTGACAAAGAATTCAGAACGTTTGCCACAGAGTGTTAGTCAAATATCTTTGATTTTTTTTTGCCATGTTTTGCAGCTTGTAGGATCTTAGTTCCCCAACTAGAGATTGAACCCAGGACCCCAGCAGTGAAAGTGCGGAGTCCTAACCACTAGACCACCAGTGAATTCCTTAACATCACTGGGGAACTATAGATAGGTATCTCCACAGATAGCAGTTTAGCAACATCCATTAAAATTCCAAATGTAAGCAAATGAACTCTGACCTAGCAATTCTGCTGCTTCCCCCTTTTTTTTATTACAAAATTTTTTTCAAGATTTAACAGTTAACTTACAATGTTGTTAGTTTAAGGTGCACAGCAAAGTGATTCAATTATATATATCACACATATACACACATAATTTATATGTAATAGCCAAAACATGGAAGGAACCTAAATGTTCATCCACAGAGGAATGGATAAAGAAGATGTGGAAATATACAATGGAATAATACTCAGCCATAAAAAGAATTGAAATAATGCCATTTGCAGCAACATGAATGGACCCAGAGTTAATAATTATCATATTAAGTGAAATAAGTCAAACAGAGAAAAATAAATACCATGCAATATCATTTATATGTGGAATCTCAAAAATGACATGTGAACTTATTTACAAAACAGAAAAAAAAAAACCCTCAGAAATAGACTCACAGACACACAAAACAAACTTATAGTTACCAAAGGGGAAAGAGGGTGAGGGATAAATTAGCAGTTTGGGATTAACATATACACACTCCTATATATGAAACAGATAAATAAAGATGTACTGTATAGCATAGAGAACTATATTCAATATTTTGTAATAACCATTGCTTTCTGTCTCTAGACCCCAAACCACATTCAGGAGAAATCAGTAAATTGCCCTGAGTCCTTTGTCCTTTTTTTTATCTCTTTATTTTATATTGAAATATAGCTGATTAAAAGTTGTGATGGTTTCAGGTGGACACCAAAGGGTGAATCCTTTGTTCTTGTAGAAATACTATTGCTTGCCTTCCCTTTCTAATAAGAACTTCCAGAAAAGCTTTCCTCTAAAAAGTCTATAAAACATATGAACTTTACTGCTTTCCCACAGGATCTGGGGAAAGCAAAACAAAACAGAAACAATTTGCAGAGCTACACATACATGAGAAAGACCCCCACCTGGAAGTCCTACCACCCTAGGCACCAGCAGTCTACCACCAAGGATGAACTGTATTATCATTTAGAAAGCACATTCAGCAGGAGTATCATGGACAGATTCTTTCCATTCTCCTCCTCCTCCAAGTCTCAACTTCCTTTGTAATAAGATGGCACGGTTGGGGGAGGCGGCAACTCCAGGCCACCTTTTAACACCTGCCCTGCCCATTTTCCCCACTGTCCTGCCAAGACCATTACAGTATGAACAGAACCCAAGGAGGACTTTATTCTATATTTTAACATATTCTAAAAGACCTAGGACCTAACCCTATAACAAGAAGATTTACTTTATTTTTTTGTTCTCTTTTATTTTTCTTGGAGCATAGTTGATCTACATTGTTGTGTTAGTTTCAGGGGTACAGCAAAGTGTATCAGTTATAGACACACAGATACGCATTCTTTTTCAGATTCTTTACCCTTGTACATTATTACAGAATATTGAGGAGAGTTCCCTGTGCTATACAATAGGTCCTTGTTGTTATCTATCTTATAGTAGTGAGTGTATGTTACGTATGTTAATCCCAGACTCCTAATTTATCCCTTCCCCCCAACATTTTCCCTTTGGTAATTGTAAGTTTGTTTTAGAAACTTGTGAGTCTGTGTCTGTTTTATAAATAAGTTTATTTGTATCCTTTTTAATATGAAAGATGAGATGGTTCGATGGTATCACTGACTCAGTTGACATAAGTTTTGAGCAAACTCCAGGAGATGGTGGAAGACAGGTAAGCCTGGTGTGCTGCAATCCACGGGGTCGCAGAGTCAGACAACTTAGTGACTGAACAGCAACATCCTTTTAAAATTAGATTACACATGAGTGATACCATATTATATTTCTCTTTCTCTGACTTACTTCACTTAGTATCATAATCTCTAGGTCCACTCATGTTGCTGCAAATGGCACTATTTTGTTCTTTTTTATGGTTGAGTAATATTCCATTGGATATATGTACCACATCTTTTTTATCCTTTCCCCTGTTTAGGCTGCTTCTATATCTTAGCTATTGTAAATAGGGCTGCAAAAATCACTGGGGTGCAAGATTTACTGTTGTTTGATTTTTATTTCAAGGGTTTAATATTTTAAGAATATTGAGAACATTTTAATATTTAAAAGCTTAAAGGCTTTAAGTTTCTGACTTTTAGTATTACGTTTAAAAAGACTTATATATACATTTTTTCTTTTAGATTTTTAACTTTTTCCCCCTTTATTTACATGTTTCAGTTCAGTTCACTCTGTCGTGTCCGACACTTTGCGACCCCATGAATCGCAGCACGCCAGGCCTCCCTGTCCATCACCAACTCCCGGAGTTCACTCAGACTCACGTCCATGGAGTCAGTGATGCCATCCAGCCATCTCATCCTCTGTTGTCCCCTTCTCCTCCTGCCCCCAATCCCTCCCAGCATCAGAGTCTTTTCCAATGAGTCAACTCTTTACATGAGGTGGCCAAAGTACTGGAGTTCCAGCTTTAGCATCATTCCTTCCAAAGAAATCCCAGGGCTGATCTCCTTCAGAATGGACTGGTTGGATCTCCTTGCAGTCCAAGGGACTCTCAAGAGTCTTCTCCAACACTACAGAGGGTTTTAATCAATCTAAGTTGTTTGGTGTATACCATAAGAGAAGACTACTGTAATCTCCCCAAATAGGTAAATTGTTCTCATATCATTTATTCTCATAAATTTATTCTCATAAAGATTCATTCTTTCCCCCAGTGGCTCATATTTAAATTCTTATGAATATGGTTATTTTTTCTTTCACATCATTATTGACCCCGATTTCCATACCTATAATATATTATTTATAGGACTGTGGCTTTACAACATATTCTGCTTTCTGGTAGTTCAAGTTCTCCCATTAAATTGTTCCATATTCATATCTATTCTTGCTCACTCAGACTTCTAGATTAAATTTAGAACAGCTTTGTCAAGTTAAGAAAAAAAATTCCACAGGGACTGTGCTTGTGATTGCATCAAATTGATAAATTAAATTAGGATTAATCATTCAGTCTTCCCACCCAGAAATATATGGTATGCCTCTGTAGGAGAAGCCACTTAAAGAAAACAGAAAAAGAATCTCAAATTAGTTTTTGAATTACTGCATAATTACAAATGACAGCTCAGGCTGCAGTGGTTCACTAGAAAGTTAATTGAAAAAAGTCAAGACTTTGGCATAAATAACCTGCTTAAAGCATTTTCAAGTAGGTAAGCCTCTCCTCAGATGTCCTGCAGCAGACACGCTATCCTCTGGGAAATGGGGTTACAGATCATCATACTAAGTGAAGCAAGTCAGAAAGAGAAAGACAAATGCCATATGACATCACTTATATGTGGGGTCTAAAATATGACACAAAATATGAACTTATCAATTAAACAGAAACAGACTCACAGACACAGAGAACAGACGTATGGTTGCCATGAGGGAGAGGCGGCAGGGAGAGATGGATTCGGAGTTTGGAAAAAGCAGATGCAAGGTATTATATATAATGGATAAACAACAAGGTCCTCCTGTATAGCACAGGGAACTATATTCAACATCCTGTGATAAACCATAAAGGAAAAGAATATGAAATAGAATGTATATGTATGTATAACTAAATTACTTTGCCCTAAAGTAGAAGTTAGCAAAATATTATAAATCAACACTATTTAAAAAAAAATAAATTTTTTAAAACAAAGGCCAGTTTTAGACCTGGCTTGGGTATCCACTAGTTGTGTGATTGAGGCCAGGGCACATGGTCTCTGAGCACCTTGAAAAAGGGGAGCAGATGAGTGTAAATGAACTTAGATGACCCCTAACATACTCTTTCAGTGCTGACATGCCATAAATTCTAACTCACTTCTATTTTTTGTTTCTTCTTTGGTTTAGCTTTCTTCATGTTTGGCTTGGTTACCTGGAGGTTATTAGCGTCTCTTGGGTTCACTTAGGGCTTCCCTTGTGGTTCAGCTGGTAAAGAATCTGCCTGCAATGCAGGAGACTTGGGTTTGATCCCTGGGTTGGGAAGATCCCCTGGAGAAGGGGAAGGCTACTCCAGTATTTTGGCCTGGAGAATTCCATGGACTGTATACTCCATGGGGTCGCAAAGAGTCGGACACGACTGAGTGAGTTCACTTAGGGGCAGACAGACACAAGTAATCGAGGAAAAAGCTCAGGTTATCAGATCTAGGGAGGCTGCTGCCCAGCTGCCCTGAGTCCCAGTCACTCAGCAGGTAAAGCATTCCTCAGCACTCTGTCTGAACATATGTCACTGTCCTTCCCCTCCCAACTTTCAAAGCTCCTCCCACCTGCTCCTGCTTAGTGACCCCATGGACTGCAGCCCACCAGGCTCCTCCATCCATGGGATTTTCCTGCTCCATGACCCTCCTATTCCTCCTACTGGCCATTTCAAAACCTTCTGCCTTTCACCGAGAGTGATCTTGATATTTAATTCAGTTCAGTTCAGTTGATTAGTCGTGTCCGACTCTTTACAACCCCATGGACTGCAGCATGCCAGGCCTCCCTGCCTGTCGCCAACTCCCGGAGTTTACTCAAACTCATATTCATTGAGTCAGTGATGCCATCCAGCCATCTCATCCTCTGTCATCCCCTTCTCCTCCTGCCTTCAATCTTTCCCAGCATCAGGGTCTTTTCAAATGAGTCAGCTCTTTGCATCAGGTGGCCAAAGTACTGAAGTTTCAGCTTCAGCATCAGTCCTTCCAATGAATATTCAGGACTGATTTCCTTTAGGATGGACTGGTTGGATCTCCTTGCAGTCCAAAGGACTCTCAAGAGTCTTCTCCAACACCATGGTTCAAAAGCATCAATTCTTCAGTGCTCAGCTTTCTTTATAGTCCAACTCTCACATCCATAGATGACTACTGGAAAAACCATAGCTTTGACTAGACAGACCTTGATATAACAGGAGAGAAATGTTGTATCAGGAGTCAAAGCATGCTTACTAAGAATGTGTTTAAACTTACAAGGGTATATCCATCCTTTAAAAGAGCAGCTTATTCACTCAAATAATTGCAAGCAATACAATCTGAGTGTAACTCAATTTTAAAGGTGGGTTGAGAGAAGGACATTCTGGGGCCCATACATGCTGTTAGGCACTGATACCCAAGAAAGTCCAGGTCAAAACCTTGGTCCCCTATTGCTGAGATTAGTTCTTCCTGGCCAAGTGCTTTTGGAAACCATGAGCTTCTGGAACATCTGAGCACAGCACAAACGACAAGTGTGTTGGGGCTGGGACAAAGGAATATAAATCTTCCACCTGGGAAGAATCTGTGTAATTCTGGTTTCTAACTATTTATTTATATCTAAAATTGCTTACTCCTTGGAAGGAAAGTTATGACCAACCTAGGTAGCATATTCAAAAGCAGAGACATTACTTTGCCAACAAAGGTTCGTCTAGTCAAGGCTGTGGTTTTTCCTGTGTTCATGTATGGATGTGAGAGTTGGACTATGAAGAAGGCTGAGCACCGAAGAATTGATGCTTTTGAACTGTGGTGTTGGAGAAGACTCTTGAGAGTCCCTTGGACTGCAAGGAGATCCAACCAGTCCATTCTGAAGGAGATCAGCCCTGGGATTTCTTTGGCAGGAATGATGCTAAAGCTGAAACTCCAGTACTTTGGCCACCTCATGCGAAGAGTTGACTCCTTGGAAAAGACTCTGATGCTGGGAGGGATTGGGGGCAGGAGGAGAAGGGGACGACAGAGGATGAGATGGCTGGATGGCATCACTGACTCGATGGACGTGAGTCTGGGTGAATTCCGGGAGTTGGTGATGGACAGGGAGGCCTGGCGTGCTGCAATTCATGGGGTCGCAAAGAGTCGGACACGACTGAGCGACTGAACTGAACTGAAAATTTATTATTATTTGGCTGCGTCAGGTCTTAGTTGCAGCATGTAGGATCTTTGACGAATCATGCAGGGTCTTTCGTTGTGGTACACTCACTCCCTGGTTGTGGCGCATGGGCTCAGTAGTTGCAGCACTCGGGGCTTAACTGCTCCGGGACACGTGGGATCTTTGTTCCCTGACCAGGGATCAAACCCACATCCTTTGCATTGCAAGGTGGATTCTTAACCACTGGACTACTAAGGAAGCCCCTGGTTTCTAGCACTTTAAAATCTCAATAATTATGCTCTTCAGGATTGTTAGAGGGAATGTGTTTTCTTTCCCCTTAGCAGATCAATTAAGACTTTCACAAGCAAAATTTCACAACGTGTTATATGTCTCCTCGATGATAAATCATATTATGCTCTCCAACTGAGCATATGTTTTTCTGCTATTTTGTGTCTGTTCTGTTTTCCTATGTTGCTTTTTTCCAGCTTTCTAGAGATATCACTAACAGATTACATCCTTGATCCACGTATATATTTCTCATGCAGTTTTTTTAAAGGCACTGCAAATTCTCAGATTTCAGATGAGAAAATTTAAGGCCCCCTTCCAAACTCTGAAGTATTATGACATGGTTTCTGTGATGATAAAAAAGTAAAAGTAAACAGTTAAGCTATAAAAACAATCATTCTGTATAAGACATATAGAAAATATCAAACTATTCAGGCACAAGCAAAGATACGTTTTAGTACACCAAACAACACAACTGAGTTGGCATATGGAGGATTAAAAAGCTTAAAGAAATCCTGCAATAAAGTTGACCGAGATGACGACATAGAAGGCTCCTGGCTCCCCTCCTGCTATGGACACACTGATACACAGCTACAGTGGGAGCAGTCCTTTCTGAAAGAGATCCAGAAACTAGCTCAGTGACTCCTACACATCTGGTGAATAAGCAAATATTCACATCAAAACAGGTAAGAAAGGCTGAGTCAAATGACAAGGTCCTACTGTACAGCACAGGGAATTCTATTCAATATCCTGTGATAAACCACATGGAAAAGAACATATAAAAAAGGAATGTATACGTGTGCATGATCGAATCACTTTGCTGTATAGCAGAAATTAACACAATATTGTAAATCAACTAAATTTCAATTTTAAAAAAGATCTTTACAATGAACACTACAAGGGAATTCCCTGGCGGTCCAATAGTTAGGACTCTGTGCTTCCACTGCCGACGGCCCGGATTTAATTCCTAGTCAGGGAACTAAGATCCCACAAGTCACATGGCATGGCCAGAAAAAAAAAGGAAAAAAAACTATAAGACATTAATGAAAAGAATGGAAAAAGACACGAAAAAACGAAAAAAGATATTCTGTGCTCATGGATTTAAAGGATTAATATTATTTATGTCCATACTACCCAAAGTGATCTACAGATTCAATGCAATCCTTATTAAAACTCCAATGGCATTCATCACAGAAACAGAAAAGCAACCCTAAATTTTGTATGGAACCACCGAAGATCTGAAACTGTAAATCTCCTGGAAGAATACACAAGGGGTAAGTAAACTCCTTAACTTTGGTCTTGGCAATGATTTTTTGGATTTGACACCAAAAGCAAAGACAACAAAAGCAAGAATAAATAAGACAGACTACAAGAAACTAAAAAGCTTCTGCAAGGCAAAGGAGGCCATGGAATGGGAGAATATCTCTGCAAATCACGTATCTAATAAGGGGTTAATAACCAAAATATATGAGGAACTCCTACAACTCAATGGTAAAAAACCCCAAATGGTCCAATTTAAAACTGGGCAGAGAAACTTAGTAAGCATTCTTCCAAAGACATACAAATGGTCAACAGGTACACAAAAGGCTTTCAGCATTCAACATCATTAATTATCAGGGAAATCAAAAAGAGGAATTATCTCACTAGTTAGTTTGGCCATCATCAAAAAGAAAAGAGAGAACAAATACTAGTGAGGATGTAGGAAAAAGTGAAAGCTTGTGTACTGTTAATGGGAATGTAAACTGGTACAGCCACTACGGAAAACAATATGGAGATTCCTCAAGAAATTAAGAATAGTATCACTGTGTGAAGAAGGCTGAGCACCGAAGAATTGATGCTTTGAACTGTGGTGTTGGAGAAGACTCTTGAGAGTCCCTTGGACTGCAAGGAGATCCAACCAGTCCATTCTGAAGGAGATCAGCCCTGGGATTTCTTTGGCAGGAATGATGCTAAAGCTGAAACTCCAGTACTTTGGCCACCTCATGCGAAGAGTTGACTCCTTGGAAAAGACTCTGATGCTGGGAGGGATTGGGGGCAGGAGGAGAAGGGGACGACAGAGGATGAGATGGCTGGATGGCATCACTGACTCGATGGACGTGAGTCTGGGTGAACTCCGGGAGTTGGTGATGGACAGGGAGGCCTGGCGTGCTGCAATTCATGGGGTCGCAAAGAGTCAGACATGACTGAGCGACTGATCTGATCTGATCTGATGATCCAGCAATCCCACTTCTGGGTATACATCCAAAGGAAACAAAATGATTATCTCAAAGAGATATATATGTACTCCCATGTTCACTGCAGCATTATTTACAATAGCCAAGACCTAACTGCAGACAATGAAAGAATAAAACTGTGATTCATATAGAGTCAGCCCTGCATACCTAAGGATGTGTAATGCACAGATAAGGAAACTGACTATATTCATTATATTGCACCATTTTATACAAGGGACTTGAGGACCCAAGATTTTGGTATCCACAGGGGCTCCTGGAGCCAATGCCCTACAGAGAGTGAGGGACAACTCTATATGGAATATTATTCAGCCTTAAAAAGGGAAGAAAATATTGTTATTTGTGACAACATAGGTGAACTCAGACAGCATCATGCTAAGTGAAATAAGCCAGGCAGAGAAAGACAACTAATGCATGGTATCACTTATAAGTGATTCCATCACTTAATGCATGGAATCTATTAGAAAACTGGTACCCAGTGTAGGGGAAATAGGGAGAGATAGGTAAAAAGGCACAAATTTTTAGCTACAACATGAATAAGGTCTGAGGATCTAATGTAAAACACGGTAACTACAGTTGATAACAGTCATGTATGATTGAAATTTGCCAAGAGCAGAACCTAAATGTTCTCACCAAAACCAGTAAATGTGTATTAGTTCACTCCATGGAGAGAATACTTTCATAATGTTATCTGTATATCAAATCATCACACTATATACACTTTAAGTATCTTAGAATGTTTTTGTCAATTATACCTCAATAAAGCTGGAAAAAAAAAAAATCCTGCCTTAGCTAAAACAACATGACTTGACATTACCACTTAAAACAGCCAGAGATCAAAAGCAGCAGTGGCTACATGTGTTTGTGTTTTCTTTTTCAAAAACATTTTTGCCTATCGCCTTTTACTCCCACAGCAACCCTTCAGAAGTTAGAGCCCTCAAACTTTCATTCTGCACAGACAGGAAGACTTTAAATCACTTGCTGCTGGTGGTTCTCCATCTGCCCTCCTCCTCCCGCCTCAGGAACTGGCTGACCTCCCTATGTTGCGTCTCCTGCCTGCTTTACCCTCCACCTTCCACTTGGCACTGGCCAGAGAGGGAGATCAGACGAGGGGAAAGGTGTAACACAGAACAAATCTGACTCCCTGCTTGGTCACTCTGGATCGTACCTCTTTGCAAAACAATGTTGCCTCTAGCCTGAAATATGCAAGGCAGCACATTCTCAAGGCTTTGCCTCCCAGGCTTGCTCTTTCAAGGCCTAACAGTTTTCATTTATATAAAGATAAAAAGTTGCACAACAGAGGATCACACTGGTCCTGTTGGAGGTTGACAGCAGACCTACAGGGACAGCTGCAAGAGCAAAGGATTATCACATCC
The DNA here is from genome assembly GCF_000754665.1 of Bison bison bison. NCBI lineage: Eukaryota > Metazoa > Chordata > Mammalia > Artiodactyla > Bovidae > Bison > Bison bison. Next base: position 5,011,728 of record NW_011495058.1, read on the forward strand.
CCTTCCTGGTCTGGGCCGCACCAAGACTTCTGCAACAACTAGCTATACCCTTGCCCCCTTTGAAGCCTGAATTCTAACTCAGGGGTAAGATGGTTCCTTGGGACACTAGGTTACCATCTTCTCTGTCTGCTGGGTTTCCAAAAAAAGTCACAATACTTTGCCCCAACACCTCGACTCTTGATTGAGTAGCCAGTCATGTGGCTGAGCAGTACGGGGTTTGGACAAAAGGAGAGGCTGGTGAACTTATCCCCGACTTGTCCTGTCCCACCAAGCTGGTGGTCCAGCAGTGGCTGACTTCTGCCAAGGCCCCCCTGCAGCCCTGGAGGGAGAGCCCTCCTTGGGAGCTCCACCCCTACACTCACCTCCAAGCTCTGGAACCACAGTCCCTTCCCTGCCCCTTCAGACCGGGGTGGAGAAGGCACCCCACCAACCCTCTTACCTGGGTGCCTCACTGTCATTTGTTGGTTCCGCGAAACCTACCCCCTCTTCTATAGAGTCCCTTCAAAAATGTCTTGCATTTTTGTGTTTTTTTTTTCCTGTTTCCATTCTAACCAATATACTTGCCCACCAAAATCTCACCGTAAATGAATGGTACAGCCAGGACTAAACAGCTTCCTTGGCTTAAACTATGCCTCTCTTTCCATCTTAGTCTTTCTTCTAAGCGCAAACTGGAATATGAACCTCTCTAGAGCATACCATGAATAATATGGCAATTTCCGCTAACCCAATGGTCTTAATCAACATTTCTGATTGTTAGAACGAGAAGTGGGAAGTGAGCCAGCGTGCTGCTAACCATCTTCTAATGCACGGGACAGCCTCCCACAACAAAGAGTTATCCAGCCCCAAATATCAACAGTTCCGAGGTTGATTACTCCTCCTGCAGAATGCCCACAGCTGCGACTTTCCTCCTCTCTAAAATGCTCTCAGATGCCTATAACCACTGCTCTCAAGCCAGGCCACTGGCAGAAGTATGTTGAGTCCTGCCCCAGGTTCCAGGTGCCTTGCACCAATGCCCCAGAAGTGGAGCCCAGAACCCAAGTCACCTCCAAAGCTGATTGAGCCCTTTTGTAACTGTTGCCCAAAGCCCCTGATATCACTGACAAGCTTCCTGACTCCCAATTAGGCAAAGATGCCCACTCCTGTAAACACACTATAGCGTCCCAATCAATGATCTAACACCAACCTTTCAGCAGGAATTTTTTTCGTCTTGAGGCTATAAAAATTGGCTATTAACTCATGAAAATTGTTGGCTTTCCCTGGTCTGTCAGGAGGTCAGCCCACTGTGCTCACATTATCTCTGCCCACATTATCTCTGCTCTTTGCTCTTAATAAACTCATTCCCTTCTGAAATGCTCTATGTCTGGAAATTCTTTTCCAACCTGTGCTCACACTGACTCAACAAAGAATGGGGGAAGGATTGGGGAGACGGTGACCTTCTCAGACAGGGCCGGGTGCTGGCCTGAGAGGTCCAAGAGTTAAGGTAAAAATGACCTTTACCCCTAGGCTGAATTTTCCTTTCTTGAAGGGAGCTGATACTTTGGGGCCTACCAAGGAAAATAAAATGACTACATGGGGCAAAAGTCGGGAAAAATACACATCAAAATATTAATTGTAAATATGTCTCTGAGTGGTAGAATTTTTAGTGGTTTCTTTGTGGTTATCTATATATTTTAAATTTTTCGGGACTTCCCTGGTGGTCCAGTGGTTAAGAATCCACCTTTCAATGCATGGGATGTAGGTTCGATCCCTGGTCGGGGAACCAAGATTCCACATGCCACGTTGCAACTAAGCAACGAAGACCCAGCACAGTCCAAAAAAGTTAATAAAATAAATTTTGCTAAAATAAATAAAAATAAAATTTGCTATAAAGGTTAGTTAACATTTATATAATTATTTAAAACTCTAAAAAGAAGCTATTATGCCATATTCACTGATTCCATCCCTCCCAACCCCAGTTCCTTGAGTGCATAGAATTTGACATGGCAATATATCAGGGTACTTTAATAATGAAAACCAGAAAATTGTCTTTACTGCCAATTATAAGGAATGACTCTACTTCCTTCAAGGTCATTCATATTTGAGGAATGAATGAATGAATGAAGTATTCTTTACTTTCAAATGATATGTACTTATGCAACTGACCAAGTTTACTTTCCTAGAGGCAAATTTGAGACTCAGCACAAAAGCAATATACACCTGCGCTGTCCTATATGGTAGCCACTGTAGGCTAATTTGTTTCCGTCATGTCTCTCTGCAACCCCATGGACTATAGCCCACCAAGCTCCTCTGTCCATGAGATTCTCCAGGCAAGCACACTGGAGTGGGTTGCCATTTCCTTCTCCAGGGAATCTTCCTGACCCAGGGATCAAACCTGCATCTCCTGTGGCTCCTGCATTGCAGGCAGATTCTTTACCGCTTGAGCCATCAGGGAAGCCCCAAGGAAGCCATTAGACACACGCTATTTTTTTAAATTGAAGTATAGCAGATTTACAATGTGCCAATCTCTGCTGTACAGCAAAGTGACTCAGTTATACACATATTAAATATTCTTTTAAAAATATTCTTTTCCATTATAGCTTATCCAGGAGATTGGATATAGTTCCCTGTGATATACATTAGGACCTTGTTGTTTATCCGTTCTAAATGTAACATTTTGCATCTACCAACCCCAAACTCCCAGTCCATCCCTATCCCTTCCCCTCTCCCCCTTGGCAACCATAAGTCTGTTCTCTATGTCTGTGAGTCTATTTCTGTTTTGTAGATAGGTTCATTTGTGCTATATTTTAGATTCCACATATTAGTCATATCATATGGTATTTCTCATTCTGACTTACTTCACTTAGTATGATAATCTCTAGTTGCATGCATGTTTCTGTTTTTGTGGCTAAGTTAATACTTCACTGTTTATATGTATCTCATCTTATTTTGCCATTCATCTGTCACTGGACATTTCTCTTGTTTCCATGTTTGGCTGTTGTGAATAGTGCTGTTATGAACATCGGGGTGTGTGTTTCTTTTAGAATTATAGTTTTCTCAGGTCCAGGAGTGGGATGGCTGGATCCAATGGTAATTCTATTTTTAGTTTTCTGAGGAACCTCCATACTGTTTAACAAACAGACACACACTATTTAAATGTAAATTAATTAAATATAGAACATTTCCATTTTCACAGCAAGTTCACACTTTATTTTTTCCCCTGGACTTACTTTCTCTCTTACATTATCTTTGCTCCCCATATCTGGTTACATTTATTTTCTGCTGACTTGCTACGCCTCTACATGATTTTGTTGCAAACCACCCTAGTTTCTTTGTGGGACAATTCAGGGTATCAGTACTTCTAAACATTTGTGTCGAGATAACCTTGTGTTGCTGGGAGCTCAGCCTTAGTTTTTCTAGAGTGCACTTATATCATGTAACCCGCAGAACAACGTCTGAAATGCTAAGAGTTTCCAGTTTCCAAAGAGGAAAGCGAAGTCAGGAGAGGTTAAGTGACCTGCGGAGGATTCATACCAAGGAGCAGAACCCCAGGCCGGCGGGACCCTGGAGTCCCAGCCGGCCGAGTTCTCACCCCCGCTGGAGATGCCGAGCACAGCCTTTCGCTCACCCTGCCGCCCCACTACGCCGAATCGCCCTAAACACTAGCTGAATACCTCTACATAAAAACCGAAACCATCACTATTTTACAAATGAAATAGGGATGAAATGTTCTTAATACTCGGCCTTTGTTTATTTGACTCAGGCCCTCCCCAAGGAGCCCGGAGCGATCGCCGGCCAGCCGAGTCTCGCTTGCGCCCGCTCCCTACCGGTCCGGGCGAGGCGGGCGGCGCCGAGAGTTCTGGGCCGGTGGCTGGTCAGGCGCTGGGTCTCCCGCGCGCCTCGGTTTTTAAGCTCCTTCTGGAGGGTTTCAGAAAAGCCTGACCCCAATCCCCCCGCGCGCCTTACCTGCCGCTGGGCACAAAGCTGAAGCTCTCCGAGCCACCTCCGGGCTCCGCGCCACCACCCGCCCTACGAACACTGCAGGAGCGCGGCTGGGATTGGCTGCCGAGGGACGGGGAGAGGTGGGCGGAGGGAGGAGGAGAAACCGGGCTGGGTGGGGAGTGTGTGGGGAAGGGGTCCCGCCTACGCCTCCTCCCCCGAGGGCGCAGCCCCAGCACTCTGCTAGGTTACCCGAGCCGCTGGACTGGCTGTGAACTTGTGCAGGCGGCAGTCTTCGGCCCAGCTCCTGCCCTGTCCCTTGCGCCTTGCTTGGCGGCGCCAGTGGGCCGAGGGCGCGCATCCGCAGGGGAGCGGGGAGCCCTAAGCTCGTGCTCCGGGCCCGCAGAGTGTCTGGGGCTGTGCACCGTGTGCCCCATCTCTAGTAGGGGGCATCGGAGCCCCCTCCTCTGCCCCAGTCCCGCCACGGGAACCCGATGGATCTTTTTTGGGTTAGTAGCTCCGGCCCTGGTGGAATAACCAGGGAGGAGTTTTTTTCTCCTCCGTGTGTATATTGAAATACCTGTAACATAACATTTCGATCTTAACCATTTTTAAAGTGTATACAGTTCAGTGGTATCAAATACATTTACTTAGTTGTGCAAAAACACCACTATCCATAACTGCTTTCATCTTGTGAAACTGAAGCTCTATACCCATAAAACAATGACTCCTTGGTTATTTCTTGCCCCCAAGTCCTGGTAAGCACCATTCTACTTTCTGTGTTTATGATTTTGACTGGTGTATCTCGTATATGTGGAATCATACATTATGTATCTTCTTCTGACTGGCTTATTTCATTTAGCATAATGACCCCAAGAGTCATCCATGTTGTAACATATCACACAATGTCCTTCCTTTTTAAGACTGAACAACATTCCATTGAATGTATATTTACATTTTGCTTATCTGTTCATCCACTGATGCACACGACTTGCTTTGTTGGGTTAGTTATTACAAATAATGCTGCTATGAACATGGGTATACAAATATCTCTTTGAGACCCTGCTTTCAATTCTTTGGGGTATATGCCCAGAAATGGAACTGCTGGATCATAGGTGGCTCAGAGGATAAAGTGTCTGCCTACAATGCGGGAGACCCGGGTTCGATCCCTATGCCGGGAAGATCCCCTGGAGAAGGAAATGGGAACCCATTTCGGTACTCTTGCCTGGAAAATCCTATGGTCTGAGAACCCTGGTAGGCTACAGTCCATGGGTCGCAAAGAGTCGGACACGACTAAGCGACTTCATTTCATAACTTCATAGTAATTCTATCTTTAATTACTTGAGGAAACACCAGTTTTCCATAGTGACTATACCATTTTACATTTTCACCAATAATGCACAAAGTCCTAATTTCTCCATGTCGTCGAAAACACTCATATTCTGTTCGTTTGTTCGTTTCAGCAGTAGCTAGCCTAATGGATGTGAGGTGGTATCTCAATTCAGTTTTGATTTGCATTTCCCTAATGATTTGGATCTCTTCTTTGGAGAAAAATCTGTTTTGTTCATTTTGAATCAGGTTGTTTGGCTTTTGTTGTTGAGTTTTAGGAGTTCTCTATATATTCTGGGTATTAATGTTTTATCAGATATATGATTTGCAAATATTTTCTCCCATTCTATGGGTTGCCTTTTTACTCTTTTTGCTTTTGATGCACAATCTGTCTTAATTTCATGAAGCCCAATTTGCCTATTTTTCCTTTTGTTACCTGTGCCTTTGGTGTAATATCCAAGAAATCATTGCTAAATCCATGTAGAAGTTTATGTCTTACATTTAGGTCCTTTATCTGTTTTTGAGTTAATTTTGTATATGTCAGGTAGGGGTCCAACTTTATTCTTTTTCATTGTGGATATCCAGTTTTTCTAGCAACATTTACTGAACAGATTGTACTTTCCCCCATTGAATGGTGTTGGCTCCCTTGTCAAAAATAATTTGACTACATTTGGGGTTTATTTTTGGATGCCCCATTCTATTCCATTGTTCAATGTATCTGTGTTTATGCTAATACCACACATTTTTGATTAGTGTAGCTTTAAGATAAGTTTTAAAATCAGGAAATCAGGGGTGAAGTCCTCCACTTTAGCTTTTTCAAGATTGTTTTGGCAATTTGGGGTCCTTTGAAATTCCACATGAATTTTAGGGTGGTTTTTTCTATTTCTGCAAAAAAATTGTTGAAATTTTCATATGGATTGCTTTGAATCTATGGATTAGTTGAATTTTATTGACATTTTGACAATATTGTCTTTTACTTCATGAACATGGAATGTACATCCGTTTATTTATGTCTTCTTTAATTTCTTTCAGCATTGTTTTGTATTTTCCATTGTATGAGCCTTTCACCTCCTTACTTAATTCCTAGATATTTTATTTTGTTTGATGCTGTTATATATAGAATTGTTTTGTAATTTCTTTTCAGATAGTTCATTGTCAGTGTACAAAAGTGCAACTAATTTTTGTGCGTTGGCTTTATGACTTGCTACTTTGATGAAAATTTATTAGTTATAATAGGTTTTTTTTTTTCTTCCTTGATGGTTTCGGGCTTTCTATATATTAGATCATATCATCTATGAACAGATGCACTTTTACTTCTTTTTTTCCAATTTGGATGACCTTTTTTTTTTTCTTACTTAATTGCACTGGCTAGAATTTCAGTATTGTATCGAATAGAAGTGGCAAAAGTGGCTATTCTTGCCTTGTTCCTTGTCTTTTGGAAAAGCTTTGAGTCTCTCACCATTGCCTATGATGTTCACTGACAGTTTTTCACATATGATTTTACTATGGTGAGGTGGTTTCATTTTACTCTAGTGTAGTGAGTGTTTTTTATCATGAAAAGGTGTTGAATTTTGTCAAATGCTTTTTCTACATCAATTGGAGCGATCATGTGCTTTTTCCGCTTCGTTCTATTGGTATGACTCATTATATGGATTGATTTTCATATGTTGAACCGTCCTTAGTTATTGTGAATAATCCTTCTAATATGCTGCTGAATTATATTTCCTAGTATTTTGGTGAGCATTTCTCATCAATGTTTATAGGGGATATTGATCTGTAGTTTTCCTTTTTTAGGATGTCTTTATCTGTCTTTGGTGTCAGGGTAATGGTAGCCTCATAGAATGAGGTAGGGAGTATTTCCTTCTTTTCATTTATTATTTTTTTTTCTGGAAAATTAGAGAAGGATTAGTATTCTTCTTTAAATGATACCTTCACTGTGAAGCCATCAGATCCAGGACTTTTATTTGTGGAAAGTTTTTATTACAGATTCAATCTCCTTACCAGTTGTAGCTACATTTCAAATTTTCTGTTTCTTCATGAGTTAGTCTTGGTAGGTTCTGTGTTTCTAGAATTTGTCATTTCATGTAGGTTCTCCAATTTGTTGTTGTACAGTTGTTTATACTATTCTCTTACAATCCTTTTTATTTCTGTAGCATCAGTAGTGTCGTCACTACTTTCTTATCTGATTTTCGTAGTTTGAGTCTTCTTTGTTTTCTTAGTCCGTGTAGCCAAAGGTTTGCCAATTTTGCTGATCTTCTCAAAGAACCAACTTTTGGTGTCATTGATTTTCTCTATTGTTTTTATATTCTCATTTTCATTTATCTGTGATCTAATCTTTATTGTCTCCTCTCTTCTAGCTTTGAGTTTGTTCTTCTTTTTCAAGTTCCTTAGGTTGTTGATTTGAAATCTTTCTTATTTTTTAACGTAAGCATTTATAGCTATAAATTTTCCCCTTAGCACTGCTTTTGATAAGTCCCATAAGTTACGGTATGCCATGTTTTCATTTTTATTTATCTCTGAGTATTTGCTAACTTCTCTTATATTTTCTTCTTTGATCCATTGGGTGTTTGTATGTATATTGTTTAATTTCTACAACTTTGTGAATTTTCCAGTTTTCTTCTTGTTATTGATTTCTAATTCCATCCGTTGTGGTCAGAGAAGGTACTTTGTATGATATCTATGTTTTCAAACCTACTAAGACTTAATTTGCAGCCTAACATGTGATCTATCCTGAAAAATGTCCAAGGTGCATTTGAGAAGAAGGTGTAGTCCATTGTAGAGTGCTCTGTGTATGTCTGTTAGATCAGTTGGTTTACTGTATTAAGTCTTCTATTTCCTTTCTTATATTCTGTCTTTTTTTTTTTAGCCATTATTATGAGTGGGGCATTGAAGTCTTCAACTACTATTGTAGAACTATTTCTTCTTTCAATTTTGTCAATTTTTGCTTCATATATTTTGATGTTCTATATTAAAGTGTGTATATGTCTATACTTACTAAATCTTCTTTCTTGAGTGAATCTTTTATGAATATATAATGTGCTTGTCACATAATCTTTTTGGATTTAAAGTTGATTTTGTCTGGTATTATTATAGCCATATCTGCTCTCTTTGGGTTACTGTTTTCATGGATTATCTTTTCCCATCCTTTCTCTTTCACCATGTTGTGTCTTTGGATCTCAAGTGCATCTCTTACAGACAGCATAGAGTTGCATCATGTGTTTTATTTATTCTGCCAGGATGAGTCTTTTGACTGGAGAGTTTGATCTATTTACATTTAAAGCAATTACTGATAGCAAAGCTCTTCTGTCACATGCTAGTTGTTTTCTATATTCCTTTTTTGTCTCTCATTTCCTGCATTACTATCTTCTTATGTGTTTAGTTGATAGTAAAATGATTACATTTCTATCTCATTTCCTTTTGTGTATATTCTATAGCTATTTTCTTTGTGGCCACCAAAGAAGATTATATTTAACATCCTAAAGTTATAGCATTATAATTTTAATTTACTCTAGCTTCACTTCAATAACATGCAAAAACTCTGTTCCTTTATAGTTCTTTCCCCACTTCCTTTGGCTGTTGATGTTGCACATTTACATCTTACACATTGTGTGCCCCAAAACATAAACGAATAATTATTTTAAATCATGTAGAAAACAAAAAGTGCAGTTACAAACCATTGTTGCAATGATATAGCTTTTATAATTGCTCATGTACCTTTACTGAAACCCTGATTTCTCCATACAGTTTCGGGTTACTATTGAGTGTCCTCATTGCACCTTGCAGGAGTCCCTTGAGCATTTCTTGCGGGGCAGATCTAATGGTTACAAACTCCCTCAATTTTTGTTTATCTGGGATTATCTTAATTTTCCCCTCAACTTTGAAGGACAGTTTTGCCACATTTAGGATTCTTATTGATATGCTTTCCTTTTAGCACTTTGGATATATCAGCCCACTTCTGGCCTCCAAGTTTTCGGAAGAGAAATTTGCTGATAATCTTTTTGAGTATATTTGTATGTGATGATTTTCTCCTCTCTCTGCTTCTTTTAAGATCATTTCTTTGGCTTTTGTAAGTTTGACTATATGTATCTTGGTATGGATATGTGAGTTCATCTTATTTGGAGTTGGTCAAATTTATTGGATGTTTATGTTCATGTATTTGACCACGTTTGGGCATGTTTTGGTCACTGTTTCTGCAAATATTCTCTTTGCCCCCTTCTGTTCTTCTTGGTCTCTCACGCGCATATTGTTCTGCTTGATGTCCCGTAGGTCCCTTAGGCTATGTTCATTTTTCATTTATTTTCGTTCTGTTCCTCATAGTTGATAACTTTAATTGTCCTATTAAGTTACTGATTGTTTCTTCAGTCTGCTCAAATCTGCCTTTGAATCCCTCTTGTTGATTTTTCATTTCAGTTACTGTACTTTTCAATTCCAGAATTTCTTTTCTACTTCATCTTAGGCTTTCTATGTATTTCCATTTTGCTCACACATTGTTTTCTTGACATTTCCCACATATCTCTCTAGTTCTTTGAGCATCTGTCAGACAGTTGTTTTAAAGATTTGTCTAGTGTATCTGCCATTAGATCTTTTTCAGGGACAGTTTCTGTTCATTTCTTTTCTTTGAATGGGCTATACTTTCTCTGTATGCTTTGTGATTTTGTGTGTGCGTGTGTGTGTGTGTGTGTGTAACACTGATCATTTGAATCTAATAATGTGGTAATGCTGGAAATCAGATCTTCCCTTTCCCCAGGGTCTACTGATTTCTGTTGTTTTTGTTTTTATTGATTGTTGTAGGTTACTTGTGTGATGAGGATCAGCCTAATATGTACATTTGAGGTTTTCTCTGGTCTTTTGTGAGACTTTTCCTGGGTATGTGTGGTCACTTTCCAATTCCCCGCTTACATACAGTTGTTTTTTATGTCCTAGTCTTTAATGTCCCCCCAAAGGGGGAAAAAGCAAATGAGGAAGGGGAGGTGGGGAGGGAAGGGCCCTTTTAATCCTCTGTAGGTCACTTCAGTTGGGGAGGAAGGATTTGCACCAATGAAGGGAGGTGCAATTGTGGCTGCCCCCCTCTTTGATTGCACCTCTGTGATCATGAGTAGTAATCTGTGCTCAGAGGCAGATATTCAGAGGACAGGCTCCTGCCTCCCCCAAACTCTATATAAGCCATTCCAGGAGCGTGTGCACAGCTGTCTGCCATGCAGCTGGGGATGGAGGATGGGGAGCTGCTGCTGTGCTAACAGTTGAAATTGGCTGAAATTAACCACAATTTGCTGTCCAAATCTTCCCCTGGAAGTTGAAAGCCTTCAGCAGACTCCAGAGTTCCAAAATAATTACCTCGGACAGATTCTGACCGTGCAGTTGTCTGGATAGGCAGACAGATTCTTGATGTGTCCTATTCTTTCCATAATCAGGACTGCGACCTGTAGGTTGACTAGCATTTCCCTCGACAAACAGTTTTCACACTTTACTCTGTGTTGTGTCTGACTCTTTGCAACCCCATGGCCCGTAGCCCGCCAGGCTTCTCTGTCCATGGGATTATCGAGGCAAGAATACTGGAGTGGGTCGTCATGCCCTCCTCCAGGGAATCTTTCTGACAGAGATCAAACCCACCCACACGTTATCCTTTGACCTGACAAACCTGCTTAACCAAGTGAGAAGAGAGAAAACAAGTCTTTATCTTGCATTTAAATTCCCCTGTCTCCTAAGCGCCATACTCTTCTCTTTCACAGTCCACTTAATATTTCTCCTTGGATGTCTGAAATACATTTCCATCTTAACATGCACAGATCTGTGCCCCTGATTTTCCCTCTTCCCATACTTTACCAACTCCATCCTTCCAGCTGTTCGGGCCAAAAACTTAATGTTACCTTTGACTTATCTTTCTCTCACATCCCACATCTGTGGGCCAGGAAATTGTTGGGTGGACCCTCCTAGCATATACAGTCTGACTACTTCTTACCATATCTCATTCATCTCCAACCTGAGTCACTGAAGTCTTCTTCCTGGCTTTCCTGCAGTTTATCCTCACACAGTAGCCAGAATGACCTTGAAAAAAATAAAAGATTATGTACCTCCTCTTCCCAAATCTTCCAGTGGTTTCCCATTTAATTCAGAGTAAAAGCCAAACCCCTCAGTACCCTAGAGGATCCTTTCCTAGTGCTTCAGTGACCTCAAACACTACAACCCTCTTTGGCTAATTCAGTTACTCTGGCCTTCTTACCATTCCTTGAAAAGGCAGGCAGGCTTCTGCCATAGGGCCTTTACATTGGGTTGTCCAGCTCTGGAATGCATGACTAATTCCCATTTCCTGATCTTTGCTTAAATTCTATCTCAGTGAGAACTATCCCTACCACCTTACTCAAAATTATCATCTCCCTGCTCCTAATTCCTTAATTTGCTTATTTCTTCTCATAACATTTATCATCTTCTAATATACTCGATTATTTATTTATTTATTCTGCTTATTGTTTATTATCTGTCTCTTCCATTCATCTACTCCTACTCTTGCTTCTTGGGCCATTGATATGCCCTTTCTTGGGGAAAAAAAAAAAAAAGTTAACTGCCATGAGAAGGGTGCTTCACAGGCAAGGTCTAGATCATAAGCCAAAACTCTGGAGTCTGAATGTAAGATAATTTTAAATAAACTGCATGGAGAAGAGGTGGTTCCCCATAAGGAAATGCTGTGTTCTGCCATCAGGAGAAGAGATGCTGGCTAGGCAAAAGCCACAAGATTGTCACTCGCTGAGTCAGACTAGCTCACCCAGAGAAACTTTGGGAAAGTCTATGAAAGGGGCCACACGTGTCCTCAAGTGTAGGGTGTAAGGATGAGGCTGCTGCTGACGAAAAAAAATGCAAAATGTGCGAGTTGCAAGTCAAATTTTATTTGAGGCAGTATGAGGACTGGGGCCTGGGAGACAGCACCTCAGATAGCTCTGAGAAACTGCTCCAAAGAGGTAGAGGGCAGGGAGGATAGTGTATATGTGATTCTGGTAAAGGGGGAGTACACTTGCAATCAAGCACATATTTTTTTGTAGAAAATTTCTGCTGATCTTGGGAAACTTCTTCTAGTCACAAGAAACAATTGTTACACATGAAGGATTTTAGTGCTTTTCTAGATATGAGGAGATATAAGAATTGGGCTCATAAAATCAGCTCCCACGAATATCTGTTTGAGGACCTGCCCTGCCAGTTTTCCCAGAACACAGAGTGCCTCGTTTCTGCTCTCCATTCTGGACTCCTTCAGGGAGTGTTGGAGGTTAGCAGCTGCAGCAGCACATGATTTAATCCTGGTAGAGGTGGATGGCAAGTGCCCGAGGCAAGTGCCAATTGTAGTTGATACTGCCAAAGCCCTTTCTTGTAGTGTGTCATGAATGTGCTGTTTATCTTAATCCTTGTGTAGTTTGATTTTATGTTCATTTTCTACTTTTATGAGAACTTCCCATTATAAAAAGTAACCTTCTCCAACCTGAAGGCGTTTGTGGAGGTTGGAGGTGGGGAACAGTAACAGGCTGCCTCGGGCCACAAGTAGCAGGAAGCCCGCATTCAGACGGCAGTAAACAAGAGGCTGTGTTAGGGCTCCACTTCCACTTCTCTGATACTCTGTTTGCTCTTCCCCCTCCACCTACGAGTGACAGATTTTGTATAGATTTTGATTAAGAAATCAAGATACACTAGATGTGAAATTCTAGGACCAGATCTCCAAGGAGATAAGAAGGAATCAAGGGGAGGGATGATTTGGTAATGAAATCTCTGATCAGTTCTTGCTGTGCTGTGAATTCCCCTTCTCCCCATTTGAGGAAAACTGCAGCCAGCATCATTCCTCCAGGCTTCCAGAAGACCACTTGGAGAACTTGATAAGTATACTTGAAGAACCCTCTGGACTGTCATCTACTCTCAGCTGGGAAAGACACGCTGCAGCCGGCTGGGGAAGCAGAGCCAGCAGTGTGCTGCTGCTTGGCTGGCACTGGTCAGCGTGCATAGAGGGTCCATTTATAGGATGCATTTGTGCTTCCCATGGTCAGGTGTAAGCCATGCAGAAGAGACGGTCCTTTTGGGTCCAGTCCAATAAAGCCGCCTAGAGAGGCAGAGGGATCCTCTGAAGAAGGATCCTATGCCACCAGGGGAAGACAGAGACTTCAGGAGAATACCATCAGCTAGACACCAACCAGAAAATGCCTGGAATATCTGGCAGCTAAGCAACAATCAGAACATTTTGAAACTAAACAGACTTATTTAGGTCACTACCACAGAAAAATGGATACAATAACTGCATTTGACCTTGTGAGGTCTCTAAGATAATGGGCCCTGAGGAAAACTGCATTGCTATATGTAGCCAAGAATGTAGGTGAAAGGGGAAAGAAACTAAGCAAAAGGGGCATTACACCAAAACCTGAGATGAATTACCGCATTTTAATATATGTTACCACTCTTTTGCTAATAAATACATGATTTAAATAGCGCCATGACAGTTCTGTTTAGACCATATAGGATTAAAGGAGGAACTAATCATGTAAGCCTTGACATCTACCCAGGAATGAAAAAGAAGGTGGTTTTCTCTCCTCCCCACTTTTTCCTTGATTATAAAAATGCAGCCCTAGTTGTTCTCAGGGCTGCGCTCCCTTGCCTGCTTATTGTATGTCTCACAAACGTCCTATGCTAATAAGCTCACTCCTTCCTGTCACTTAGCCCCACAGTCAATTCTTTTTGGTCTCAGGTTTGAGACCAAAGGACCTGACTATCAGTAAGTCCTGACACCAGGTGAGCAGTTTTAATTAAAAGAGTGCGTTCAAGTCCCCTTCTGAGTCAGGGATTGTGGATTTAAGTCCCAATCTGCAGTGCAGCTGTGTCTGAGTCCCATCCTGTGGGTTCAAATCCCGGCCTGAGGTTTGGCTGGTTTCAAGTACCATCTGAGGAGGAGTGTGGTTTAAACAGTACATCTTAGGGCAGGAGAATTGCTGGAGAGAGGTCCTTGGTGACAGTCACCTCCAAAGAGTTTGTAAAAATCCCAGTCCAAAATTAAGATCATATATGTATTTCTCAGGGCTTTCCAGGTGGCACTATTGGTAAAGAACCCGTCTGCAATGCAGGAGACTTATATAAGAGATGCAGGTTTGATCCTTGGTTCAGGAAGTTCCCCTGGTTCTTGCCTGGAGAATTCCATGGATGGAGGAGCCTGGTGGGCTCCAGTCCACAGGGTTGCACAGAGTCAGACATGACTGAAGCAAAGTAGCATGCACACATGTATGTTTATCTCAAAATCTTATAATAGGAACTGTTCACCTAGGTTCCATTTATTATTCCTTGCCAGTCAGAACCATTTCAGGATCTCCCTCACAGAATCAGTGAGTTGCTTATAAATTCATTTGGCTTTATTGCAGAAAGTCTGCAAGTGAGAGGTATTTTTCTCCTTGTGTTTTGTTCCATCCAAATATCAAGCCCTATTTGATCTTAAGACCCAAGAGATTCTGATTTCTACTTATGGTCTCTTAACAGAAATGCAGAATCAAGCTCCAATTCCCTTGCCCCAAGCCGTCTGAGTGCAATTTTAAGGCTTTATATTGCTCTTTGGTTAGAATTAGTCTTATGGCTCCATCTAACTCTATAACTGGCTAGAAACTATGGGGTACTAAAGGGAATGTCTGGAGGCTCTTACTGTCTCTGCCACTTAAGGGCATAGAGAGGTTCATCATTCTGTAATTATTTATTGAGCACATGCTGTATGAGCACTGGTAAAAGGTACTGGGGAAACACGTTAATGAAACAGTCCTAGATGGCATTACTTGGAGGACATTGTAGTTTTAGAAGAAACTCAGGCAGAAACAGGAGAGTGCAGTATCCCGCATGCCTTGACTTCTTTATGAAATCCTTTGAGATACCACCTGAAGACGGGGGCACTGCACAGGATCTTGCATGTGTAGACAGGAATGGTCAACTAGAAAAAACGGAGAGTAAATGCAAATGTGACCTTATTTATACACAGGCAGGGGAAATTTCAGAACACCAGAAATATATCTACATATTCTAGAATTTTGAATGTAAATTTTGAATATGTAGAAATACGTCTATATATTCTAAATTTTTGAAGGGATTACTATATTTTCTATTGTATCAGAAAAAATCCTCATGTCCATCTGCATCAACTTTAAGATCTGGAGGGACTCCTCCCTTCCCAGGAGATACTGCTTAGGAAAACCTACCTCCAGTTTGTAAAAGAAAGCAGTGGCTAAAGTGGCCTACACAGAAAAATGGGTCAACTTCCGCCCGATCAATTTACCCCTCCAGTCCCACTGGGATTTCTTTATTGACTCTTTACTGACCCACATTTTCTTTTCTCCCTGCAAAATGTACTTACCAATGCTCAACACTCGCAGCTGTGGTATGGCACACCCGCTTTTGTTCCCACCAGCCGAATAGTAAATTTACCAAGTATCAGTGTAGTGGGTGGACTGGTGAGGGTTGAATTGTGTCCCCTAAAAACGACCTGCTGACATCCTAACTCCTAGTACCTCAGGATGTGACCTTATTTGGAGATGGATTCTCGACATCAGAGTCCTCAGAGTAGACTCTAAGTAGATATCATTGATGTTCTTATGAAAGGGGGAAATTTGGACAGACATACACAGAAAGAAGATGCCCATGTAAAGACAGAGAACTGGAGTATTATGTCTACAAGTCAAGAACACCAAAGATTTCCAGCAAATTATTTGAAAGTAGAGATAGGCAAGGAACAATATTTCCTCTTCAAGTTTCATAGAAAATGTGGGCCTGCTGATACCTTGATTTCAGACTCTAGCTTGCACATCTGTGAGACAACAAATCTGTGTGGTTCTCAACCACTCAGTTTGTGATAGTTATGGCAGCCACACAAAGCTGCTGCTGCTGCTAAGTCGCTTCAGTCGAGTCCAACTCTGTGCAACCCCATAGACAGCAGCCCACCAGGCTCCCCCGTCCCTGGGATTCTCCAGGCAAGAACACTGGAGTGAGTTGCCATTTCCTTCTCCAATGCCTGAAAATGAAAAGTGAAAGTGAAGTCACTCAGTCGTGTCCAACTCTTAGCGACCCCATGGACTGCAGCGCACCAGGCTCCTCCATCCATGGGATTTTCCAGGCAAGAGGACTGGAGTGGGTGCCATTGCCTTCTCCAACACAAAGCTACCACAGTGTGCATATGCCAACGCCAGTTATATGAGTCATTATAATTTAAGTAAATATGTCAACCAAAGAATTAACGCAAAAAGGAGCTGTTAAAAGAGACTCAAGACTTAGAGAATTAACTTATGGTTGCCAGGGTGAAGGATAGGGGAAGGGAGAGTAAGGGAGTTTGAGATGGACACATACACACTGCTATACTTAAAATGGATAACCAAGGAGGACTTAGTGTATAGCATATGGGGCTCTGCTCATTGTTACATGGCAGCCTGGATGGGAGGGGAGTTTGGGAGAGAATGGATACATGTATATATGCATGGCTGAATCTCTTCACTGTTCACCTGAAATTATCATAATATAGTTAATTGGCTATACGCCAATAGAAAATTGGAGAAGGAAATGGCAACCCACTCCAGTATTCTTGCTTGGGAAATCACATGGAAAGGGGAGCCTGGCAGGCTATACTCCGTGGAGTCACCAATAGTTGGACATGACTGAACATGCATGCATGCACACGATAGAAAATAAAAAGTTAAAAAAAATTTTTTTAAAAAGGACCTGTTATAGCTAAGATTTAAGTTGAATGCTTTGAAAGACATGATAGGAGTGAGTCTTTGAAAAACCTGCTGTTGAATTACACGTAGGCAAGCAATTGTAGTCTATTGGAAGGAAAAAAAGTAGGGTCCTGCACTCAAATTGCTAAAAGCAAATTTTTCACAATGCCTGGTGTGGTTCATGTAAGAAAGATGTTACAGAACTCTAGTCATCAGCCATACACTCAAACAAATGTCTTGAACCTAAAGAAAATATTGGCAAACAAATATACACTTATGTGTCTTAAAATATATGAGATAAGTGCATGCTATGCATGCTAAGTCGCTTCAGTCATGTCCGACTCTGTGCAACCCCATAGGCGGCAGCCCATCAGGCTCCTCCGTCCACAGGATTCTCCAGGCAAGAATACTGGAGTGGGTTGCCATTTCCTTCTCCAAATCTTGATATGAAAACCATACAAATACGAGAAAGAAAAATTGTAAGCCCATTTCTTAAATATAGATGCAGAAATCCAGCTAAAATACCAGCAAACTGAATTGTGCAGTGACTAAATATAGTGAAATAAGATCAAGAATGTAAAGGTGATTTAACATTAGAAAGTCATAACTAAACTAAAGCAAGGTCTCTGAAATCTTCCAGAAATTGGTCACCGAGTATGTGCATGTTGCTGCTGCTGCTGCTGCTAACTTGCTTCAGTCGTGTCCCCATAGGCGGCAGCCCAGCAGGCTCCGCCGTCCCTGGGATTCTCCAGGCAAGAACACTGGAGCGGGTTGCCTTTCTCTTCTCCAGGCAAGAACACTGGAGCGGGTTGCCATTCCCTTCTCCAGTGCATGAAAGTGAAAAGTGAAAGTGAAGTTGCTCAGTTGTGTCCAACTCGTCGAGACCCCATGGACCGCAGCCTACCGGGCTCCTCCATCCATGGGATTTTCCAGGCAAGAGTACTGGAGTGGGGTGCCATCGCCTTCTCCCATGTGCATGTTGCTTAACGCTAATTCTCTGCCTTTACTGTTTTGGTTAATTGATCATTAATGTGCTGATCACACGAGTAAGAGGGACTCTACTGTATTGTTACAGAAAATTTGGAACTAGATATGAGTTTGAAACTTGGTTCAATGAACTATACATCTTGTGCAAGTTTCCAAATTTTTCTAAGATTTAGTCATCTCATTTGTATAAAATGGGAATAATAATACCTGCAAACCACATTGTGAAATTACATGAAATAATGTATTTAAATTGGCAGTATTAGATGTGCTTCTGTTGAAAGTGGGAGAAAACTTAAACATGGCTTAAACAAAAAGAGCATGTATTGGCTTGTGACAGTAACAAAATTCTGAGGGTAGCATTGGCTCCAGGCACAGCTGGACTCAATTCTATAAGTAACATTCCAGAACCTGGTTTCTCTGTCTACATCAGTCAACTACTCCTTGTTGGCTCAGATGTTAGACAAAATCTCCCTAAGGGCCACAAAAGGCATTTTTTTCCATATCCTCCCAAGTTCAAGATTGGGGCAAAAGAGTCCCTGCTTTACTTTCAGAGCCCCATTAAGTCCTTGGTTTGGAGAAGATGCCATGCCTATCTCTGTATCAGTCACTATCCCAGAGGAAAGCAGTGATTCAGTTTGGGAGGATGAGGTCCTATGTTCCACACAAAGAATGTGGTTTGAGTAGGGGCAGGGGGCTCTCTCAAAAAACAGTAACAGTACCAAAAGCATGGGGGATGAGTTTGGGGCAGGTAGAAACACTAAATGTTCATGCACTAGCTTTGAGATGATGCCTCTTAGACAAACCAGCATTAGCTATCTCTGTTTTGTCTCACACCTCCAGCTCCTAACTCCTACTCCCACTTTGGGTCTAGAGAGGGTGCTGATTTCATTAGAGGAGATGCCCTGATCTTCCCTCTGCTTTCAAATCCTTGATGGTGTACCCCCAATCTGCCAGACCAGATTGTGGCAAATCTCCTCTGGTGCTGTTCTTCCAACTGCCTCACCCTTCACCCTCACCCACTACTCTAATTCTGACCTTTAAGTTTCAAGGTTGCTCTTCAATTCTAGTATATCAGGAGGCAGTAAAGTATTAAATTCTTCACGAGTTTCATGACTTTGTTCACTTCTTTTACTCTGTCTTTCCAAACTCAGATTTTGATTTGAGCCACACTGAGAAACGCATCAACTCCTATCACTTGCATTGGGAACCTGGACTTCTCTACCACTGTTTTTTAAATTGTTTGGAGTAGATGTCTGCTCCGTAATCATAACTGGCTCTAAATTGAATACTGGGGTACAAACTACTCATCAACCTCAATATCCATTCTCCTGCTTTTGGTGCCCCAAATTTTAGCTGGGCACACTCTGCCCAGAACAGACCATGTTATCTAGTCTTCTTGGCAGCCCAGATGTAGTCATGAGATTAAGTTTCAGTTGGAAATAGGTGACTCATAAAATTTCCAAATCATTTCCTTAAAGGGAAAGGGTTTTCCCTTCCCACTTGACTTTGTATCGCTAGTTTGTTCTTGCGTGTTTCTCTTCATACATCCCTGCCTAATTCAACTCAGTTATTCTCACTAGTTATCCTTCCTCCAGAGGATTCTTCCACCCATTCCTTCATACAGGTAATTACACTCTTGGTTTTCTTCCAGTCTTTCCTGGAGTCCCACAGATTCCCAAGGGTTTTGTCATACATCATATCCTAATGACTTCCAAGGGTGTACCTCCAGGGATCATTGCCCTCTTGAGCTCTGACCCTCTATGTCCAACTGCTTATCTTGTTCCAGGTGATTTTATAAACCTGTCATTCTCCTTGTGTTCATTAGTTGGAATTCTCTATTCAGAAGAATTTCCTTTCTTCAACTGAAATATATGTCGAGAAAATGCAGGTGAATGCTTATTTGTTACTAATCTATTTTCTGAATACTATATTGGTGCCCTAACAGCCACTAAAGGGATCAGTGAATTTGTTTTCTTAAGTACCACTTGCACAGCAAAAAAAAAAAAAAAAAATCGACCAATGAAAAGACAACTTCAGAATGAGAGAAAATATTTAAAAACAGTATATCTGATAAGAAGTTAATATCCAAAATATATAAGAAACTATACAATGCAAAAGCAAAAAAAATAATGATAATCCAATCCAAAAATGGGCAAAGGACTTGAATAGACATGTTTCTGGAGAAGACACAGAAATGGCCAGAAAGTACATGAAAAGGTACTCAGGGTCACTAATCATCAGGAAATGGAAATCGAAACCACAGTGAGATATCAGTCACTCCTGCTAAATTGCTGTTATTGAAAAGAGATAGCAAATGGGCTTCCCTGGTGGTTCAGTGGATAAGAATCCTCCTGTTAATGCAGGGGACACGGGTTCATGGGTCTGAGAAGATTTCACATGCCTCAGAGTACTCTTGCCTGGAGAATCCCATCGGTGGAGGAGCCTGGTAGGCTGCAGTCCATGGGGTTGCGAAGATTCGGACATGATTGAGCGACTTCACTTTCACTTTTCACTTTCATGCACTGGAGAAGGAAATGGCAACCCACTCCAGTGTTCTTGCCTGGAGAATCCCAAGGACAGGGGAGCCTGGTAGGCTGCCATTTATGGGGTCGCACAGAGTCGGACACGACTGAAGTGACTTAGCAGCAGCAGCAGCAGAGAAACTAGGGCCCATGTGCCGCAACTACTGAATCCACGCTCTAGAGCCCGCAAGCCGCAGCTACTGAAGCCTGCGAGCCTTGAATCTGTTCTCCGCAACAAGAGAAGCCACCAATACAGTATACTAACGCATATATATGGAATTTAGAAAGATGGTAACAATAACCCTGTGTACGAGACAGCAAAAGAGACACTGATGTATAGAACAGTCTTATGGACTCTGAGGGAGAGGGAGAGGGTGGGAAGATTTGGGAGAATAGCATTGAAACATGTAAAATATCATGTATGAAACGAGATGCCAGTCCAGGTTCGATGCACGATAGTGGATGCTTGGGGCTAGTGCACTGGGACGACCCAGAGGGATGGTATGGGGAGGGAGGAGGGAGGAGGGTTCAGGATGGGGAACACATGTATACCTGTGGTGGATTCATTTTGATATTTGGCAAAACTAATACAATTATGTAAAGTTTAAAAATAAAATAAAATTAAAAAAAAAAAAAAAGAGAAGCCACCTCAAAGAGAAGCCGGTGCTACAGCGAAGCAGCCCCTGCTCGCGGCAACTAGAGAAAGACTGTACAGCAACGAACAGCTAGTGCAGTCAAAACAAAAGTAAAATAAAAAAAAAAAGAGATAACCAGTGTTGGTGAAGATGTGGAGAAAAGAGAACCATTGTGAATTGATGATGGAAATGTAAATTGGTGTGGTATTATGGAAAATAGTATGGAAGTTTCTCAAAAAATTAAACATAGGCCTATCATATAATTCACTGTAGCCAAGACATGGAAACAGTCTAAGTGTCCATTGATGGATAAAAGAATAAAGAAAAAACACAGACACAGTTATTATATATATACAATTTGTTCAGTCATAAAATAAAAGTGTATCTTGCCATTTGCAACTAAATAGATCTTAGAGGCATCATGATAAGTGAAACAAGTCAGTCACAGAAAGACAAATACTGCATAGTCTCACTTTATGGAATCTAAAAAAAGCTGAACTCATAGAAACAGAGTAGAATGGTGGTTGCCAGGGGCTGGAGTTGAGGAAACGAGGTGATGTTGGTCAAAGGGAACACATTTCCGGTTATGAGCTCAAGTTCTAGCGTGGTTCCAGTAGTTTTTGATAGTGCCCCTGCTTTCATACTTCAGGGAACAACCCAAGTACATTTTTCATACTTTCTGTCCCATATCTGGTGTCAGGTGTTTCTTCAAAATGTCTGGTTTCTTTTAAGAAGGAATAATATTATGCAACCACAGTATAAGCACTGGAGGGGTTCATTGCTAGTGGAGTGTCATTATCTCTAGGCCTTTCCAGGGTTAGGAAATATGCATTTATTTAGGAAAAGAAAAATGAATAAACCCTGCACTTATAGCAGTATTTTTAATTCAAATAAAGGGTATCAAATTTTTCATTCTTTGATTTTATTTTTGCATCTCATTTTCTTATTGTGAAAAAATTGGTTTCCAACAACACTAATGTCATTACTTACTTGATTTTTTACCCAACAAACCCAGACATTAGATATTATATATAAATCATTGTAATACCTTCTAAGTAACAATATTAATACAAAAACAAACCAATTGAATTCAATTTAAGATATCTTTGCAGGTTTTTTTTTTTTCCCTTAAGTGTACAGTCAAAATTGTTATTGTTGTTTAGTCACTAAGCCATGTCTGACTCTTTTGGGATCTCATGGACTGTATCCCATGAGGCTCCTCTGTCCATGGGATTTCCCAGCAAGAATACTAGAGTGGGTTGCTATTTCCTTCTCCAGGGGATCTTCCTGATCCAGGGATTGAGCCCAAGTCTCCCGCACTGGCAGGCAGATTCTTTACTACTGAGCCCATACAGGGCTTTAAAGTCATAATAATTTTTCTAAAAGTGGTTATACCAATAACTTTATCCAGAGTGAAGTTCATTTGTTTAATTTTTGCTTTGAACAGGTTTTATAAATTTAATTTAATTTTTTAATTATGTGAAATAATACTTGTTTCCAAAATAAAAATTAGAAAATCTGGAGTGGTCTAGCTCCCATCCCTGCTTCCTTTCCTCCGTTCCTCACTCACTTCCTATAACATGATTAGATTTTTTTAATCTATTTTTTAAAAAAAATTAGCAAAAGCATATTAATCTTTCTCTCCTCCCCTATTTTCTATACAAAATACAGCATATTATCCATATCCTTCTAACTCATAGAAGTTTTTTTTTTTTTTGACACTATATCCTGGAAATCACTCCATGGCCCTGTGAAGAGATATTCATTATTTTGTTTTAGAGATTCACAGAACTCCATTGAAAATCATAATTTGTCTGACTATTCTCCAATTAATAGGATATTCAGTTAAACCCAGTCTTTACTAATACACATAGTGCCAAAATAAGTGGCTTTGTGCATATTTCATTTCATATTTATAACATTTTTAAATGGCAATGTAAATATTCTGTCTTAAGGGTATGCTAGGTCAACTTAATTATTTTTTTACCATTAGACATTTTGGCAATTTTCTAATTTTTATTATAAAGAATGCAATTAACACAGTTAACATCCATATGCATAATTTTATTTCTGCTTCTGAGTATTTCTCTTTTAATCTATACAGCATATAAACCATTTTAACAATGAAGGCTGAAAATGTTCTGCTAAGTGAAAGAAGCCAGTGGCCAAGGCAGCATTTTGTATGACTCTATTATGACATGGCACAAATAGGCATATCTGTGGACACTGCTGCTGAAGCTTTAGCTTCAATATTTTGACTACCTGATGTGAAGAGCTGACTCATTGGAAAAAACCCTAATGCTGGGAAAGATTGAAGGCAAAAGAAGAAGGGGGTGGCAGAGGATGAGATGGTTAGGCAGCATCACCAACTCAATGGACACGAATTGAAGCAAACTTCAGGAGATAGTGAAGGACAGGGAAGCCTGGCATGCTGCAGTCCGTGGGATCACAGAGTTGGACAGGACTAAGTGACTCAGCAACAACCACAGCAGAGACAGAAGTTGATTACTGGTTGTCTGGGGCTGTGAGGGTAGGTGGGGACGTTGGGGAAGTGACAGTTAAGGGATGTGAGGTTTCATTTTGAGGTGATGAAATGTTCTAAAATTGATTGTGGTCATGGTTACACAAGTCTGTGAATATATAAAAGCCATTGAATAGTACACTTTAAATGAGTGAATTATAGTTAATTACATTTCAATAAAGCTATTAAAAATAGGATTTAGATTTATGCCTGCTGCTTTACTATTCTCACTCATTTCTGCTTTTATCTTCATTATTCCTCCTATTGCTTTTTTTTTTTTGGTTTGTTTATTATATTTTCCTTGTTTTTGACCTGGAAGTTTAATTAATTTATTTTAATTAAAACTTTTGATTAACAGTGTTTAGTACAATGAATTTTTCTCTGATCACTGCTTTACATGCATCTCATAGATTTCAATATGTAGTGATTTCATTGTCATTCTTTTTAATTTTATAAATTCAGTTTGTGTTTCCTTTCCCCAAGAGTGTAGGAAGTTTTAAAATACAAGTCGAGAATTCTAGGTTGACAGTTTCTTCCCTTTCACCACACTAGGGCTATTTCATTTCCTTCTTGCCTCCATTGTTTCTGAAGAGAAACCAGCCATATCTCTTATGCATGTGTCCTTTTTCTGCTCTCCTTGTTTTTAAGATTTTCTCTTCTCTTTTGGTTTTTAGTAATTTGATTATGGCATGTCTAAGTGTGGTTTCCTGAAAGTCTTGGGAGATTGCTTGAGGTTCCTGAATCTCAGCTTATTGCTGTTGCCACTGTTTTAAATCAGATTCAGAAAACTTTGGGGAATATTTCATTTTTTTGGCTTACTTTGGAATATAAGATTATGTTTTCATCCGTTTGTGGGCATGTTTTTTAGTGTGCCTTTATTGTCTGTAGGGATGTTATTCTGCTTATTCCTTTTTTTCTCATAGTAACTTTTATGAGTTTCAGTTATATGATCTATTTGCTTGCCCGTGTTTAAGTGAAATGAGTACTTGACTTCCCTGGTGGCTCAGACGGTAAAGAATCTGCCTGCATTGTGGAAGACCTGGGCTCAATCCCTGGATTGGGAAGATCCTTTGGTGAAGGAACCAACTACCCACTCCAGTATTCTGGCCTGGAGAATTCCATGGACTGTATAGTCCATCGGGTTGCAAAGAGTGGGACACGACTGAGCAACTTTTCAGTGAAGGTTAATATCTTTCCTCTCAGTTCTAGAGCGCCCTCTGCTGCTGTTGTTGTAAAGTACTCCTTCTGCTTCCTTTCCTCTTTCTGTTCCTGACCTGATCAATTTGCGTGCCAAGTCGCTTCAGTTGTGGTCGACTCTTTGTGACTCCATGGAATGTAGCCTGCCAGCCTCCTCCGTCTATGGGATTTTCCAGGCAAGAATACTGGAGTGGGTTGCCGCGACCTCTGTCAGGGGATCTTCCCCACCCAGAGATCGAACCTTCATCTCATACGTCTCATGCCTTGTGGCAGGTGGGTTCTTTATCACTAGTGCCATCTGGGAAGCCCAACCTGCTCAGTTTGCTCGGCTCAATTCTGCTTCCACAGTCTCTCCTTAAGGTGGGCTTTGCCCTGGAAGAAAGCTTTGGTCACTTAGAGTTGAGAGTTCATGGGGCTCACACTACTCCAGCCCTCCTGCTCTTACTTGGGACTTGGAGTCTGCAAAGCTCCTCAGATTGGCCCTGTGAGCATTTCCAAGAATATCTGTGGTCGTTTGGGGGGCTCTCCAGCTTTCGGAAGACCTCCTTGTGTTGCTGCTGACACCATGGGAGCTTTGCCACTGCTGGAGTTTGATTCCTACTGACTCAAATTTGAGAGTTCGTGAGAATACCCAGCCGCCTGGTTTATTGTTGAGTTTTGGCTTTCCTACCCTATTTTTTCTGTTTTTATGGGAAGCTTTAGGGAGATTAAAAACATATAGCATCACTGTCATTTTCCCAGAAGATACAAAGAACTTTTGGGTTGGCCCAAAAGTTCTTTCCAGTTTTATTGTACCCATAGGGAAAACCTGAACAAACTTTTGGACCAACCCAAGTTTTTATTATGTTTATGTTATAATATATATTATATTAATATATGTTATATCAATTTATTAAGCATATTATTATATTATGAATTTTTTAAAAAGCTGTATTCATGAACTTAAGAGTTCCTCAGTCTTGGATTGAAACTCCAGTTCTGCTATTTATTATGTGATCTTGTGCAGCTGGTTTATCTTCCAGGGTCAGTTTTCTTATTTGTAGGGGTGATATTCAAAAATCTTAGTAACTGATAGAGTTCAAGTGCTGACTGATCGCAACAAACACTGTGACCCATCAAAACACGTGACTTTGAATGACTGGTTCAGCTGTACCACTGTGAACTGACTGAAGATCAATACTGCTCATCTGTCAAGTGGAATTGTAATTGTATATGTCCGATGATTTTATGAGGACTACATGAAGTGAATATTTGTTAAAGGTATTTGGCACAGGGCCTATGATAGAGTAAGCACTTAATAAATGGTATTTATTATTACTATATTTTAAATGAATGAATGAATGAATTTTTTTTCCCTTACTTTTTGGCTGTGATGCAAGGCATGAGGGATCTTGTTCCCCAACCAGGGATTCAACCCGCATACCTTGCAGTGGAGGCACAGAGTCTTAACCACGACTGCCAGGGAAGTTCATGTGATTACTACTATTAATTGAGAGTTTGGAAGTCTGTAAACTTTTCCTGCATGCTCTCTTGTCTTTCTTAGCCCCATCCCAATATGTACTCCATTCTCTGAGTTTTTTTAACACTTAATTTAAATCGTCAATATATAATAGCATTTTATCATACTGTATTGTATTTAGTGGTAGAAGGTGGAGCAATATTCAAAATATTATTGCAGAGCTGTCTAAAACTCCAGATCTTTGTTTTCTGGATCATAGGGTTGTCTGGTGGGTCTCAGAGGTAGGACCTGGTTGTGCCAAAGTTTGTTGTTTTGGGGTAACAAGGCATGGGGTCCATAGCATCAGCTTTTTATTGATTAGAACAGAAGTATTTTGGTATCTGGCAACCAGTAGGGTTGCACTGGTGTGTCCTGGCTGAACTTCAGCTCTTAGCATAGGTTGTATCTCCCTTGCTAGGCTCCAATTCCTTTGTGGCTGGGAACTTATTCTGATCTGGATACTCAATATTGATTTGTAATAGGGTTAAAAACACTCATGCACATAAAAGAATCAGTTAAAGAGGGCAAGATGTGTGTGGATAACTATCTTAGAGAAGGAGGGAATACTTTCAGAGAAAGTCTCCACAATAAACAGAGATGAATAAAAACACCTGTTCCATAGAAGGGGATGAAAGGCTCAATGAAGATGTACTGAAGAAAGTTTTTAAAACAAAGCTGGAAACCATTCACAGCTAATAAGTAAAGTTGCTCACACCTGATGGTCATAGGTATTTTGTAGAGTATTTGATAAAATCATCTTTCAGAGTAAAAGGCAAGAAGGACTGGAGGATAGAAATTTAAAGACAGTTCGTTTGCAATAACCTTAGTATAAATTGACCGACTATAAACTGACTGACTTAGAATAAAATCTGACTACTAAATGAAAAGATTACTGATGAAGTTTTAAGTCCAAGGTGAAGATGCTACTAAGTTTCTTGCAAAATAACATCAGGTATGATTAAAGCTATATTTTGGGCTTCCCAGGTGGCTCCGTGGTAAAGATTCCACCTGCCAAGCAGGAGACGCAACTTCAGTCCCTGGGTTGGGAAGAACTTCTCCAATCCCTAGAAAATGAAGTGGCAACCCACTCCAGTATTCTTGTCTGGAAAATCCCAGCGACAGAGGAGCCTGCTGGGCTACAGTCCATGGGGTAGTAAAGAGTCAGATATGACTTAGCTACTAAACAGCAGCAACAGCAAAGCTATATTTTAATTGAAAAGACAGCACGCTTGCCACAAAGTTATAGAGATAGAGAACAGGTTAGTGATTGCCAGAGGTTACAGAGAATGTGGAGCAGGAAAGACAGGAATTGACTGTGGCTATGAAAAGCAGGAAAGCTATTCTTGGCAAGAAAGCAATGACAAACCTAGACAGTGGGTTGAAAGGCAGAGACATTACTCTGCTAACAAAGGTTCGTATAGTCTTCCCAGTGGTCATGTACAGTTGTGAGAGCTGGACTGTAAAGAAGGCAGAACGCCAAAGAATTGATGCCTTCAAACTGTGGTGCTGGTGAAGACTCCTGAAAGTCCCTTGGACAGCAAGGAGATCAAACTAGTCAATCTTAGGGAGATCAACCCTGAGTATTTACTGGAAGGACTGATGCTGAAGCTGAAGCTCCAGTATTTTGGTAATCTGATGTGAACAGACAACTAATTGGAAAAGTCCCTGATGCTGGGAAAAGATTCCCTGGTGGCTCAGATGGTAAAGCATCTGCCTGCAATGTGGGAGACCCAGGTTTGATCCCTGGGTTTGGAAGATCCTCTGGAGAAGGAAATGGCAACCCACTCCAGTACTCTGGCCTGGAAACTCCCATGGACAGAGGAGCCTTGTGGGCTACATTCCAAGGGGTCGCAAAGAATCGGATATGACTGAGTGACTTCATTTTCTTTTGTTTCTCATGCTGGGAAAGATTGAGGGCAGAAGTAGAAGAGATCATCAGAGGATGAGATGGCTTGATGACATCACCAATGCAGTGCACATAAACTTGGGCAAACTCTGGGAGGTGGTGAGGGACAGGGAGACCTGGTGGCTGCAGTCCCTGCTGACACGACTGGGTGACTGAACAAGAACCCGAAAAGGCAGCGCCAGGAATCCTTGTGATGCAACTGTTCTGTGTCTTGACTGGGGTAGTGGTAACATCAGTCTAAATATGTCATAAAATTGCTTCAAAGTACAAACATGCACACACACATATACACACACAAACGAGTGTGTGTCAAACTGGTATAATCTGAATAAACTGTGGATTATAACAATGTCCGTTTCCTGGATTTGCTATTGCACAATAGCAAATGTTACCACTGGCCAAAACTGGGTGAAGGGTACAGAGGCCCTCCCTTTACATTTTTTTCAAACTTTCTGTGAATCTATAGTTATTGCAAAATAAAACTTTTAAAAACTTCAGCATGCATTACTTGCCAATCCATGTAATGTTTATATAATTTCAGAAATTAGGTGTTCCTTTTCTTATCTCCGTGCTTTGTCTCACAATACTTCCTGAATAGGTAGAAATATTCTACCCTTCCTTTGCCTAAATTCTACCTGTCTTTTTTGGCCATGCTATGTGCTAGGCAGGGTCTTAATTCCCCTACCAGGAATTGAACCCTTCTACCCACTCCAGTGTTCTTGCCTGGAGAATCCCAGGGACAGGGGAGCCTGGTGGGCTGCCGTCTATGGGGTCGCACAGAGTTGGACACGACTGAAGCGACTTAGCAGCAGCAGCACCCTGTAATTGGGTATTAACCCCTTATCAGATATATGCTTTGCAAATAGCTTCTTCCACTCAGTAGGTTGTCTTTTCCTCTTGTTCATGGTTTCCTTTGCTGTACAGAAGCTTTTTAGTTTGATGTAGTCCCATTTGTTTGTTTTTGCCATTATTTCCCTTGCCTGAGGGGACATATCTAGAATGATACTCCTAAGACCTAAGTCAAAGTGATTACTGCCTATGTTTTCCTCTAGGAGTTTTATGGTTTTAGTTCTTACACTCAAGTCTTTTATCCATTTTGAGTTGATTTTTTGGTATGGTATGAGATAGTAGTCTAGTTTCATTTCCTTTCCCATCTTCCCAGCACCATTTATTAAAGAGACTATTCTTTCTCCCTTGTATGTTCTTTGCTCTTTTCTTATAAATGAATTGACCAAACACATGTGGGTTTATTTCTGGGCTCTCACTTCTGTTCCACTGATCCATGTGTCTGTTTTTCTGATAATACGGTACTGTTTTGATTACTATAGATTTGTTGTTGTTGTTCAGTTGCTCAGTCGTGTCCAGCTCATTGCAACCCCATGGGCTGCAGTGTGCCAGCCTTCCCTGTCCTTCACCATCTCCCAGAGCTTGCTCAAACTCATGTCCATTGAGTTGGTGATGCCATCCAACCATCTCATCCTCTATCATCCCCTTCTCCTCCTGCCTTAAGTCTTTCCCAGCATCAGGGTCTTTTCAAATGAATCAGCTCTTTGCATCAGGTGGCCAAAGTATTGGAGCTTCAGCTTCAGCATCAGTCCTTCCAATGAATATTCAGGACTGATCTCCTTTAGGATGGACTGGTTGGATCTCCTTGAAGCCTAAGGGACTC
Source organism: Bison bison bison (assembly GCF_000754665.1). Taxonomy (NCBI): domain Eukaryota; kingdom Metazoa; phylum Chordata; class Mammalia; order Artiodactyla; family Bovidae; genus Bison; species Bison bison. Next base: position 5,041,609 of record NW_011495058.1, read on the forward strand.
TCAAGAGTCTTCTCCAACACCACAGTTCAAAAGCATCAATTCTTTGGCACTCAGATTTCTTTATGGTCTAACTCTTATATCCATACATGACTACCGGAAAAAGCAGAGCTTTGACTAGACGGACCTTTGTTGGCAAGGTAATGTCTCTGCTTTTTAATATGCTGTCTAGATTTGTCATAGCTTGTCTTCCAAGGAGAAAGCATCTTTTAATTTCATGGCTGCAGTCACCATCTGCAGTGATTTTGGAGCCCAAGAAAATAAAGTCTGTCATTGTTTCCATTGTTTCCCCATCTATTTGCCGTGAAGTGATGGGATCAGATGCCATGATCTTAATCTTCTGAATGTTGAGGTTTAAGCCAGCTTTTTCACTCTCCTCTTTCATCTTCATCAACAGGATCTTTAGTTCTTCACTTTCTGCTGTAAGAGTAGTGTCATCTGCATATCTGAGGTTATTAATATTTCTCCTGGCAATCTTGATTCCAGCTTGTGCTTCATCCAGACCAGCATTTCACATGATGTACTCTGCATAGAAATTAAATAAGCAGGGTGACAGAATACAGCCTTGACATACTCCTTTCCCAGTCTTGAACCAGTCTGTTGTTCCATGTCTGGTTCTAACTATTGCTTCTTGATCTGCATACAGGTTTCTCAGGAAGCAGGTAAGGTACTGTTTTGATTACTATAGCTTTGTAGCAAAATTCAAAAGCAGAGAGCATGATACCTCCAGCTTTGATCTTTTTCCTCAGTATTGCTTTAGCTATTCAGGGTCTTTTGTGGTTCCATATAAATTTTAGGATATTTTGGTTCTATTTCTGTGAAAAACGTCTTTGGGATTTTGATAGTGATTACACTATTGCTTTCGGTAATATGGACATTTTAACAACGTTAATTCTTTCAATCCATGAACACAGAATATATTTCCATCTCTTTTTATCTTTTTCAGTTTCTTTCAGCAATAACTGATATTTTCAATGTACAGGTCTTTTACCTCCTTAGCTAAATTGATTCCTAGATATTTTATTCTTTTTGTTGAGACTGTAAGTGAAATAAGATTTAAAAAATAATAAAATTTCTTTATTTCCCTTTCTGCTAGCTTGTCATTCAGTTCAGTTCAGTTCAGTCGCTCAATCGTGTCTGACTCTTCGCGACCCCATGAATCGCAGCATGCCAGGCCTCCCTGTCCATCACCAGCTCCCGGAGTTCACTCAGACTCACGTCCATCGAGTCAGTGATGCCATCCAGCC
>NW_011495058.1:5043716-5047713 GCF_000754665.1 Bison bison bison
TTTGGAACCAGTCTGTTGTTCCATGTCCAGTTCTAACTGTGGCTTCCTGACCTGCATACAGGTTTCTCAAGAGGCAGGTCAGGTGGTCTGGTATTCCCATCTCTTTCAGAATTTAGTGTATATAAATACAACAGATTTTTGTATATCCATTATGTACCCTGTAAATACACTATTTATTATTTCTTTAAGAGTGTTCCATGTGCACCTGAGAAGAGTGTGTATTCTGTTACAATCAGATAAAAGGTTCTAAATAAATCTGTCAAGCTTATTTGGCCTATTATTTAATTAAAGTTGGTATTTCCTTTCTGATTTTCTTTCTGGATGACCTATCCATTGGTGTAAGTGGGACATTCAAGTTCCCTACTATTACTATTGATACAGTAATAGTATCGATTACTATCAATTTCTCCCTTTTGATGTATATATTGGTACTCTTATGCTTGTTTTGTTGTTTAGTTGCTAAGTCATGTCTGACTCTTTTGTGACCACATAGACTGTAGCCTGCCAGGCTCCTCTGTCCCTGGGATTTCCCAGGCAAGAATACTGGAGTGGGTTGCCATTTCTTTCTCCAGGGATCTTCCTGATCCAAGGATTGCACCTGTGCCTCCTGCATTGGCAGTTGGAGTCTTTACCATGGATCCACCCGGGAAGCCTATACTTTTATGCTAGGTGCATATTCATTAATAACTGTTGTGTCTTCTTGAGGATTTGTTCTGTTCATTATTATATAATGCCCATCTTTATCTCCTGTTACCTGTTCTAGCTTGAAGTCTACTTTGTTTGATATAAGTATGACTATACCAGTTTTCTTTTGGCTGCTATTTGCTTGGAGTATCATCTTTCATTTCTTCACTTTGAGCTTGTATTTGTCTCTAGAACTAGGATGAGCCGAATGGAGGCAGCACATCACTTGGTTTTATTTTTTAATCCATCTGTTTCTTTTGCTTGGTATATTCAATCCATTTGCATTTAGGTGAGTATAGATACATGAGGATTTAGGACTGCCAGTTTATCTTTGCTCGCTTTTTGCTCTGTATCTCCAGTGTTTCTTTTTCCTTGTGTTTCTGTCTTCCATTTTAGTTGGTGGTTTTTCTGTGATGTTTTTCTCAATTTTATATTAAAAAAATTTAATTTTATTTATTTTTGGCTGTGGTGCATTGTCATTGCTGTGTGGGCTTTTCTTACTGTTGTGGCAGGCGGGGCCTATGCTCTGGTTGCAGTGCGTGGGGTTCATTGCAGTGGCTTCTTTTTTGTGGAGTATGGGCTCTTGGGTGCACAGGCATCTGCAGTCTCAGTTCCCAGGCTCTAGAGCCCAGGCTCAATAGTTGTGATGTATGGGCTTGATTGTCCCGTGGCAAGTGGGATCCTCCCAGATCAGGGATCAAACCCATGTTGACTGCATTGGCAGGAGGCTTCTTTACCACTGAGCCACCGGTTGTTATTGTTCAGTTGCTGAGTCCTGTCTGGCTCTTTGTGACTCCACAAATTGCAGCACTCCAGGCTCCTCTGTCCTTCACCACCTCCCTGAGTTTGTCATTGCCTCAGTGATGCCATCCAACCATCTCATCGTCTATCGCCCCCTTCTCCGCTTGCTCTCCATCTTTCCCAGCATCACAGTCTTTTCCAGTAAGTCAGCTCTTCACATCAGGTGGCCAAAGTATTGAAGCTTCAGCATCAGTCCTTCCAGTGAATATTCAGGGTTGATTTCCTTTAGGATTGACTGGTTTGATGTCCTTGCTGTCCATGGGACTCTCATGGACATGGATTTGTCTTCTCCAGCACCACAGTTTGAAAGCATCAATTCTTCCGGGCTCGGACTTCTTTATGGTCCAACTCTCACATCTGTATATGGCTACTGGAAAAACCATAGCTTTGACTATATGGACCTTTGTTAGCAAAATGATGTCTCTGCTTTTTAATATGCTGTCTTGGTTTGTCATAGTTTTTCTTCCAAGAATCAAGTGTCTTTTATTTAGTGGTAGCAGTCACTGTCTGCAGTGATTTTGGAGCCCAAGAAAATAAAATCTGCCACTGTTTCCATTTCTCCCCATCTATTTGCCATGGAGTGATGGAACTGGATGCTCTGATCTTAGTTTTTTGAATGTTGAGTTTTAAGCCAACTTTTTCAGTCTTGCTTTTCACGGTCATCATCACAAGTCTCTTTAGTTCCTCTTTGCTTTCTGCCATTAGTGGTATCATCTGCATATCTGAGGTTGCTGATATTTCTCCTGGGAAGCCCTGAATTTTCTCTTTATCTAATGCATCATGCCTCTGGTCCAGATTTATGTTCTGTGGTTGCCATGAAGTTTATATGAAACTTCTTATAAATAAAACAGTTTTTCTTCTGTTGATGGTACCTTATCTTCACTTTCCTGTACGACTTCCATCCATTTTCTCTTCCCCTTTTATGCTTTTGTTGTCTCAATTTTTCCCTTTCTATAGTGTGAGTTCATTACCAAGTTGAAGTAACTATAGATATTTTTACTCCTTTTTCTCTTTTAACCTTTACACTGTAACTGTTTACCTATTCTGATAGACAGCTCTAATTTTCTGATTCTTTCTGCATGTTTTCCACCTTACTCAAAGTTTTGTGTACTTTTGCCTTTTTGTTTCAAATAGAAGAGCTCCTTTCAACATTTCTTTTAAGGCAAATTTAGTTTGATAAATTCCCTTGGCCTTTGTTTGGGTGGGAAAGCCTTTATCCTTCCTATCTTTAATGATAACTTTGCTGGATAGAGTACTTTGGGATGACTGTTTTATTTTTTGATATTTTGAGTGTGTTATTCCATCTCTTCTGTCCTGTAGAATTTCTGCTGAGAAATCTGCTGATCGCCTAATGGGACTCATTTGTAGGTTGTCATCCTTTTTCCCTGGGTGCCTTTAAAATTTTTTATTTATCATTAACTTTTAGCAGTTTAATATAATGTGTATTGGAGAAGTTTTTTTTATACTGGGGGTAATTATACGTCCTATTAGCTTCGTAGACTGGTATATCCAGTTCCTCCCCTATGTTTGAGATGTTGTCAGCTGTTATTTCTTCAAACTATTCCCTTCTCCCTCTCTTCTCCTTCTGGGATACCCATTACCTAATATTTCCATTCCTAATAGAGTTGGATAGTTCCATAGAATTTCTATCTCTTTTTTATCTTACTTTTCTCTTTCTACCTGCATCATTTCTAGGTTTCTACCTTTGAGCCGGCTAACTCTCTTTTCCATATGGTCTGCTCTATTTCCAGTGCTTTCTATTGTGTTCTTAATCTCACTTATTCAGTTATTTGGCTCCAGAATTATTTCTGTTTGGTGCTTTTTTAGAGTTTAAACTTCTTTGGTAAAGCATTCCTTATGCTCGTTGATTGTTTCCTGAGTTCACTGAACTGCATTTCTGAGTTTTCTTGTAGCTTGAATTTCTACATAACAATTATTTTGAATTCTCTATGAGGTAGCTCACAATATTCCGTGTTACCGGTTTTTCATGGTGCTTGATGAGTTGTTCCTAAGCCAGTTTATTTTTACGTGATCGTAATATGCCAGCAAATTTGGAAGACTCAGCAGTGGCCACAGGACTGGAAAAGGTCAGTTTTCATTCCAATCCCAAAGAAAGGCAATGCCAAAGAATGCTCAAACTACTGCACAATTGCACTCATCTCACACGCTAGTAAAGTAATGCTCAAAATTCTCCAAGCCGGGCTTCAGCAATATGTGAACTGTGAACTTCCAGATGTTCAAGTTGGTTTTAGAAAAGGCAAAGGAACCAGAGATCAAATTGCAAACATCCGCTGGTTCATCGAAAAAGCAAGAGAGTTCCAGAAAAACATCTATTTCTGCTTTATTGACTATGCCAAAGCCTTTGACTGTGTGGATCACAATAAACTGTGGAAAATTCTGAAAGAGATGGGAATACCAGACCACCTGACCTGCCTCTTGAGAAACCTATATGCAGGTCAGGAAGCCACAGTTAGAACTGGACATGGAACAACAGACTGGTTCCAAATAGGAA
>NW_011495058.1:5047813-5053490 GCF_000754665.1 Bison bison bison
GCACAAGCTGGAATCAAGATTGCTGGGAGAAATATCAATAACCTCAGATATGCAGATGACACCACCCTTATGGCAGAAAGTGAAGAGGAACTCAAAAGCCTCTTGATGAAAGTGAAAGAGGAGAGTGAAAAAGTTGGCTTAAAGCTCAACATTCAGAAAACAAAGATCATGGCATCTGGTCCCATCACTTCATGGGAAATAGATGGGGAAACAGTGGAAACAGTGTCAGACTTTATTTTTCTGGGCTCCAAAATCACTGCAGATGGTGACTGCAGCCATGAAATTAAAAGACACTTACTCCTTGGAAGGAAAGTTATGACCAACCTAGATAGCATATTCAAAAGCAGAGACATTAGTTTGCCAACAAAGGTCGGTCTAGTCAAGGCTATGGTTTTTCCTGTTGTCATGTATGGATGTGAGAGTTGGACTGTGAAGAAGGCTGAGCACTGAAGAATTGATGCTTTTGAACTGTGGTGTTGGAGAAGACTCTTGAGAGTCCCTTGGACTTCAAGGGGATCCAACCAGTCCATTCTAAAGGAGATCAGCCCTGGGATTTCTCTGGAGGGAATGATGCTGAAGCTGAAACTCCAGTACTTTGGCCACCTCATGCGAAGAGTTGACTCATTGGAAAAGACTCTGATGCTGGGAGGGATTGGGGGCAAGAGGAGAAGGGGACGACAGAGGATGAGATGGCTGGATGGCATCACTGACTCGATGGATGTGAGTCTGGGTGAACTCCGGGAGTTGGTGATGGACAGGGAGGCCTGGCGTGCTGCGATTCATGGGGTTGCAAAGAGTCGGACACGACTGAACCACTGAACTGAACTGAACTGAATGTGTTAAAGAATCCAGCTGCTAATGCAGGAGACGTGGGTTCGATCCCTGGGTCAGAAAGATTCCCTGGAGAAGGATATGGCAACGCACTCCAGTATTCTTGCCTGGAAAATCCCAGGGACAGAAGAGCGTGGTGGACTACAGTCCATGGGGTTGCAGTAGAGTGGAACATGACTTGAGGACTGAAACAATAATGATTAAATAGATTAATAATTAGGGGCTATTCTCTTGGTTCCCAATAGGTGGCGCTATAGCACAGGTTTTTTTGGTTTCTCTCACCTAAGCTGCATAATTTGACAATCAGCACTTTTTTGTCCTTTATCCCATCTGTCCTGCTTCCCAGGTGGTCCAGTGGTAAAGAATCCATCTGCCTATGCAGGAGACATGGGTCTGATCCCTGAGTGGGGAAGATCTCTGGAGAAGAAAGTGGCAACCCACTCCAGAATTCTTGCCTTTTTGTTTCCCTGGTTCCACTTCTTCCACGTGTTCCATCTACCCACCTTTAAGTGTACAAGTGTGTGGCATTCTCTGGCCAGCCTGATGTGTTGGGCAGGGACACCTCTGTTCAGTTATGGATGTTTTCTGGTTGTAGATCAAAGGAGAGGCATCTCATAATGCCATGATGCTGATCACTTTTTCTAGCTTTTTAAGGTGGAAACTCAGATTTTCACCTTTCTTCTCTTTGAAAACAAGTATTTAAAGTTCTACATTGTCCCGTAAATATCTCCAACTATTTAGGGATTTTTCAAATATTTTCCTGTTACTTATTTCTAACTTAATTTCATTATTATTAGAAAGTATAAAGCCTGATTTCAGTCTTTTAAAATTTATTGAATTTGTTTCATAAACTAGCATATGGTTTATCTTGGTGAACAAAGCATAGACATTTTAAAAAATATGTATTCTATAGTTATTGAGTGCAGTGTTCTAGGAGATATTAGGTCAAGGTGGTTGATAAATAGGTCAAGTGTTCTATAAATTGGGCAAGTTGGTTGATAATCTTTTTCTAGTCTTCTGTATATTTTTTTAAATGGGAAATTGCATGGATCTATTATCGAGGTTTTTATCTAATTCTGATCACTGAGAGATGAATGTTATAATCACTCACTGTAGTTGTTGATTTTTCTAATTCTCCTTGGAGTTTTTATTTCACATATATCAAACCTCTGATATATGTTGCATACATGTTTCAGTTCAGTTCAGTTGCTCAGTCGTGTCTGACTCTTTGTGACCCCATGGACTGCAGCAGGCCAGGCCTCCCTGTCCATCACCAACTCCTAGAGCCTACCCAAACTTATGTCCATTGAGTCGGTGATGCCATCCGGATGCCATCCTGCTATCTCATCCTCTGTCGTCCCCTTCTCCTCCTGCCTTCAATCTTTCCCAGCGCTAGGGTCTTTTCCAATGGGTCAGTTCTTCTCATCAGGTGGCCAAAGTATTGGAGTTTCAGCTTCAACATCAGTCCTTCCAATGAATATTCAGGACTGATTTCCTTCAGGATGGACTGGTTGGATCTCCTTGCAGTCCAAGGGACTCTCAAGAGTCTTCTCCAACACCATAGCTCAAAAGCATACAAGTTTAGAATTGTTAAATTTTCTTGATGATCTAACCTCGTTATCATTATAAAATGTCCCCATTTTCAACAACCAACATATTTGAGCAGGTACAATTTTTTATAACAGATATAAGTTTTATATATAAAACGGTAGTAGATCCATGCAATTCCCCGTTAAAAAACATATAGAGGAAGCATAGACTTTGGATTAAAGATGATGTTTTGGTAAAGATTACAAAGAACTTTTCCAGGTTTAAAACTGAAAGTTTTACTGTAAAATTTCTTGTAAACAAACTAGTCAGGACTCAGTTTCATGATGACAGTATGTAAGATAAGAAGAAAAGACATTCATTCCAACCTACCTAATGCTAATTTTATTAGTCTTTGAGGTAAATATTGTCTAGTTTACACTTAACTTTTATGATAAGATGTAATGGCCTGCTCAATTGTTTTCTCAAAGTAGCTGTGTCAAAATGTCCCCATTTTTTTCTTCTTTCTTTTTAATATTAATTTTCTCTTCTACTTGTATCATTTCTAGGTTTCTGTCTTTGAGCTTACTAATTCTCTTTTCCGTATGGTCTGCTCTGTTTCTCTCTGGCCTTTATCAGTTTCTTTTGATTAAAGAATCCAAGGGCCTGGGTGGTAGGTAACACTTGAACTTCAAACTTGTCATTAAAGGGTGACGTTAATAGTAGCCATGATGACAATGAAATAATCAAGATGAAAATAATAATAACTAGCATTTATTGAACACTTACATACTGCCAGACGAGTCTGATAGATTTACTAAGTAATTACTAGTACTAATGCTGGAGAAGGCAATGGCACCCCACTCCAGTACTCCTGCCTGGAAAATCCCATGGACGGAGGAGCCTGGTAGGCTGCAGTCCATGGGGTCGCCGAGGGTCGGACACGACTGAGCGACTTCACTTTCACTTTTCACTTTCATGCATTGGAGAAGGAAATGGCAACCCACTCCAATGTTCTTGCTTGGAGAATCCCAGGGACGGGGGAGCCTGGTGGGCTGACTTCTATGGGGTCACACAGAATCGGACACGACTGAAGTGACTTAGCAGCAGCAGCAGTACCAATGCACTTTGCTACTAAACTCCATGAGAACCGAGACCATTACATTTTTTCTTAACAATCCATTCCCTGGAGCACAGTAAGAATTTAATAAATATTTAATGAATAAAAAAATTAGCGTTAAGTTCCTCAGTCGAATCGGCAAGATGGACTTCAGTGCCAGAGCGGGGCTGATGGCCCGTGGTTTCGCATCCTTGGAGGTCAATTGAAGCGCCAGATCCCTGCGAGGAGCAATAGGAACCAGTGGTTTTAAATTTTCTAGGCAACCGCTGATGGATTGACAGTATGTTGGGGCCTAATGGTGTGCACAAAACAAAAAGCTGAGATTTGAGAAGACAAATGCCCTTCTCGCGCTCGACAAGCTTCTGAGAAGCCGGGCAGCCGAACCAATTTCAGCCTGAGATACCGCCGCTTTGGCGCCGTGATTTTGCAATCATTCAACTGCTCTAGTGCGTCCTGACTGCTCTAGCCCCTAGAGGAGGTGACGTCGGAAGTCTCGACTGCTCCTCGCGGGGCGTGTCCACCCGCCGGCGTTTGCCCCACCCACTCCCACACGCTCCACTTCCGGAAGGGCCTGTCGCGCTCTCTGTGGCTAGGTGTTTCTACGCCTGACAGGTTAGCGTCCACGCGGGAGAAAAGAGTCGGGTCAGTCCTACTCCAAAAGCATTTGTTCCCGTCGTTTTGGAGACCGCTTTTGCCCGAGGGGCGAACTGTTTCTAGGGCAGCACGTCAGGGGCCACCTCCTTGTTGTTGCTGGGTCGCGACCTCCTGGAGCTGCGTAATTGGGGGACCCGTGGTGGGCTAATCTTGACCTTGCCTCGTGGTCCTTGGTGAGCATTTCCAGGAGCACATTTGTGAAGAGGTGGAACTGTGCACTTTGTCGGTGGTCCCAGGTTACAACAGTTTGAGAGAGGCTCTGCCTAGATGATTGTGTAAAAGAATACTCTGGCTCGGTGGTCATGATAATTCGTCTCCATCACAGCTGAGCTCCATAAGGGGGCTGACCATAGAAGTGATTTTCAGCGTTTAAGTGATTTTCGGGTGTTTGTATAAGCGTGCGTATGCATGTTTGTCAGTCTGTGGGTGTGTGGAAAGGCCTGTAATTTAGAAAATCCACAAGTATTATATTTTGCTACTTTTCCTGGTCTCTTCCCCTCATTCCTCTTTATTCTCACCTGAGGGGCATTGCTGTCCTTCACCTTTGGACATAAACAACTCTCTACTTGAACTTACACATTTAAAACACAGATCTGACTGTTAATCCTCTACTTAAAACCTTACTGGCCTTCCCATTGACTCAGGATAGTACAAATTCCTTTGGGTGGATTGAAGACACTTCAAAGTCTTGTTTATGCTGAATTTTTCAGTCTCATCTCCTTTCATGGGAAACACACGTACACATACGTGCTGTATGCTCCTGTCATGCCATCCTGCAGTAATTTCATCTCTTTGGCTATGATAGTGTTTTATAATGGTTTACCCACGTTTAGAAATTTACTTTTCCATTCAGTCAGAATTTAGTGATTTCATGGTTATTGCCAGACACTGTTTTAGGAACTGGGGGGAAAATGGAGTTAAAATTGGGGAGAAAAAGCCCAACCTGCAGTCCTTTTGAAAAATAACAGCTTGATTGAAATATAGTTCACACACCATGGAATTTTTAAATACACATTGCTTTTTAGTGCATTCACAAAGTTGTACAACTGACAACCACGGTTTTAAAACATTTTCATCGCTCCTGAAAGAAACCTTGTACCCATTAGCAGTCTCCCTTGAGTTCCTTCTTACCCTACCCCACTTTTAGCTCTAAGGAACTACTAATCTGCTGAATATATAAATATATTTGTCAATTCTGGACAATTCTAGAATAGGCTGATAAATAATAAACCATGTGGTCTTCTTTCGCTTAACATGTTGAAGTGTATCAGCACTTCATTTCTTTTTATTGCTAAATATTGTTTCACTGTGTGGATAAACCACCAGTTACTTATCCATTGGTCCTGTTGATGGGTATTTCAGTTGTTTTGGTTATTGTAAATAATGCTGCTATGAACGTTGGTGTACGCATTTTTTTTGTGTGAGCATAATGATTTCATTTCTCTTGGCTATGTACGTAAGAGTAGGATTCCTGGGTCATATGGTAATTCTACATTTAACATTTTGAAGAACTACCAGACTTTGTTTTTTTTTTTTTTTTAAAGC
>NW_011495058.1:5053590-5067421 GCF_000754665.1 Bison bison bison
AGCTGCTGCTGCTGCTGCTGTCTCTTCAGTCGTCTCTGACTCTGTGCGACCCCATAGACGGCAGCCCACCAGGCTCCCCCGTCCCTGGGATTCTCCAGGCAAGAACACTGGAGTGGGTTGCCATTTCCTTCTCCAGTGCATGAAAGTGAAAAGTGAAAGTGAAGTCGCATAGTCGTGTCCGACTCTTAGCGACCCCATGGACTGCAGCCCACCAGGCTCCTCCGTCCATGGGATTTTCCAGGCAAGAGTACTGGAGTGGGGTGCCATTGCCTTCTCTGAATTTAAAGCAGCTTCACCATTTTATATTCCTATAAGCAGTGTATAAAGGTTCTGATTTCTTCACATCCTTGCCAACGCTTATTATCTTTTTAATTTTTTTTATAATTCTAGCTGTCCTAGTGGGTGTGAAGCATTGTCTCGTTGTGGTTTTGATTTGTATTTCCCTGATGGCTAATGTTGAGCATCTTTTTGTGTGCTATGGCCACGTGTATATCTTCTTTGGAGAAATGTCTATCCATTCCTTTGCCCATTTAAAAACTAAGCTGTTGTTTACCATTGAGTTGTAAGAGTGCTTTATATATTCTAGGTCAGGTCTTTCATCACCTGTATGACAGTCTTCGGGATTATACAGTAGTTCCTTTAAATGGGAAGCACATGAGCTTAATTTTGACTTTTCCTGGGGACCATGTTATACAGATATGTGGGAGTAATTCAGAGTGAATTACTAAGCGTGAAAGACCAGGCTCAGGAAAATTGATGCGAAGATCCTGTGAGCAGCATTTTAAGATTTGAAAGATGAAGCAATGGAAAACAGTTTATATAATTTTTCTATTCCCTGCTGATTTTGCCTTTTCTTTATTGATTTGTAGGAGGTTTTTCTGTAAAGATATTAGCCCCTTCGCTGTTAGATATGGGACAGATATTTTCAGACTACTTGTTAACTTTTTTCTGTATTTTACTATTCTAATGCTTTACGTTTTTATGTGGTCAGTACTGTGAATGTTTTCCTTAAAAGGCTTCTGGGTGGTCGTTTGGGATACTGTTCTTAAATGATAGGAATTACAGAAACCGACATGTTAGTTATCTGGTTTGTCTGAGTTGCTGGTACTACGTTTAGCTTTACTGGCAAGCCTTATTTTATTGTGCTTTGATTATTGTGTTTTTTTACAAGTTGAAGGTCTCTGATGCAAACCTGCATCAAACAACTCTATTGGTGCCATTTCCCCACAACATTTGCTCACTTTGTGTCTCTATGTTACATTGTGGTAATTCTCACAATATTTCAAACTTTGTTATTATTAATTTGTTATGGTGATCTGTCAACTGTGATCCTTGATGTTGCCATTGTAATTGTTTTTGGGTGCATGAACTGTGCCCATATAAGACAGTGAAATTCATTGAGAAACTTGTGTGTTCTGACTGCTCCACCAACTGACTTTTACCCTGTTTCTCCCTCTCTCCTTGGGCTTCCATAATCCCTGAAATGTAATATAGAAATTAGACTAATTGATAACCCTGCAGTGGCCTCTAAGTGTTCAAGTGAAAGCAGGTATTACACCGTCAGGCTTCCCGAGTAGCTCAGCTGGTAAAGAATCTGCCTGCAATGTGGGAGACCTGGATTTGATCCCTGGGTTGAGAAGACCCCCTAGAGGAGGGCATGGCAACCCACTACAGTATTCTTGCATGGAGACTCCCCAGGGACAGAGGAGCCTGGCAGGCTAAGTCCATGGGGTCACAAAGAGTTGGACATGACTGAGCGACTTTCACTTTCACTTTGGAAGAAGTTGATTCCAACCCTCATGGATAACTTTGAGGAGTTCAAGACTTGGTGGAGGACATAATTGCAGATGTGGTGGGAACAGCAAGAGAGCTAGAATTAGTAGTGGAGTCTATAAAGATGTGACTGCATTGCTTTGATCTCATGATATAACTTTAATGGATGAGGAATTGCTTCTTATGAATGAGCAAAGAACGTGATTTCTTTAGATAGTACCTACTCCCAATGATTATGTGAAGATTGTTGAAATGACAGCATAGTATTTAGAATATTACATCAACTTATTTGATACAATGGTGACAGTGTTTGAGAGGTTAACTCCAATTTTGAAAGAAGTTCTCCTGTGGGTAAAATGCTGTGTAACAGCATTACTTGCTACAGAGAACCCATGTAGGAAAGGAAAAGTCAGTGGATGCAGCAAGCTTCATTGTTGTACTTTAAGAAATTGCTGCATCCACCTCAACCTTCAGCGTTCATACCCTGATCATTCAGAGTGTGTGTGTGTCGCTTCAGTCATGTCCAACTCTTTGTGATCTACGAGCCAGCCAGGCTCCTCTGTCCATGGGATTCTCCAGGCAAAATACTGGAGTGGGTTGATATGCCCTCCTCCAGGGGATCTTCCTGACCCAGGGATCGAACCTATGTCTCTTACGTGTCTGCTGCATTGGCAGGCAGGTTCTTTACCACTAGCACCACCTGATGAGTCAGTAGCCTCCAACATCAGAGAAAGACCCTCCACCAGCATAAAGATGTGACTCTGAAAGCCCACATGATGGTTAGCTTTTTCTTTTTTTAGCAGTAAACTATTTTTAAATTAGATATTTTGCTTTTAGATATAATACTGTTGCACACCTAATAGTCTGTAGTATAGTGTGAACATAACTATCACATGCCCTGGGAAAACAGAAAATTCATGTAACTCACTTTATTGCAATATTCACTTAATTGTGACAGTCTGGAGCGGAACCCACAATATCTCAGAAGTGTGCCTGTAGAGTGTTCATTGTTTCAGACTCTTGTGCCTCCCTGTCTTTCTGCCTTGAAAAACATGCTAAAATCTGCTTCAGCTTTGTTCTTTAAGCTTTCTATAACACTTAGTTATTTTCTTATTCTCATCTTCATGTTTAGTATAGTGCATTAGATTTTTGAGAGCTGTGCTGGACAGTTGGTCATCACATAGAGGTACTTAATACATGCCCGCAGAAGTTTATTTGAAGATTTTATGTGTGCAGAGCTTGAGTGTAACTATGCTGGTTCTGTATTGGTTGTGACATGCTGGGAATAGTAGTTTTATAAAATCCTATTAACATTATTTGGTGTTTGTTTTTCTCATTTCATTGATTTAAAGGTAGTGGTAATTCAGGTATTTTTAGGGTCTCTGAACATTTTGAGTAATTGAGGAAAACTATATATCATAGCTCCCTAGAAAATAGCTCCCATGTAAAATTCTAATTTACATGCAATACCTGAGGCTTCATTATTTCCATATGGCCTGATTTGTCAGGAGGACTGTGTGTTTCTTCCTATAGTATTTGCTTTTTTTTTTTAAATTATGGTAAAATGTCCATAACATGAAATTTAGCATTCTGACCATTTAAGTGTACTATTCAGTGACATTAAGTGCATTCATTTTGTTGTGGAACTGTCACCACCATCCTCTCCAGAACCTTTATCTTCCTGAACTGAAATTCTGTATAACCTGTTACATAATAATGCCCCAGTTCCCCCTCTCTCCAGCCCCGGTAACCACCTTTCCACTTTGTCTCTGGAATACAGTATTTCTCTTTGTGTCTGATTTATTTTGCTTTGTATCATGTCTTTCAGGTTCATCCTTGTGGCGTATTGCAGAATTTTCTTCCTTTTTAAGGCTAAATAATAGTCCATTGTATGCATATATCACATTTTGTTTATCCATTCATTAGTTCATAGATATGTGGGTTGTTTCCATCTTTTGGCTATTATGAATAGTGCTTCTATAAACATTGGTACACAGTTATTGTTTGAGTTCTCTTGAGTGTATACCGTTAAGTGAAATTGCTGGGTCATAGGATAATTCTCGGACTTCCGAGATTACTTACCAGTAGCGCAGCTGGTAAGTAAGCTTCCTGCAATGCAGGAGACCCCGGTTTGATTCTTGGGTTGGGAAGACTCCCTGGAGGAGGGATTGGCTACCTATTCCAGTATTCTTGGTCTTCCCTGGTGGCTCAGATGGTAAAGAATCCACCTGCAATGCAGAAGACCTGGATTCGATCCCTGGGTTGAGAAGACCCCTGAAGAAGAGCATGGGAACCCTCTCTAGTATTCTTGCCTGGAGAATTCCCATGGACAGAGGAGCCTGGTGGGCTACAGTCCATAGGGTCGCAAAGAGTCGGATGTGACAGAATAACTAAGCACAGCACAGGGTAATTCTTGGTTTGAGTTTTTGAGGAACTATCAGTTTGCTTCAGTGTTTTTTTGTCATTCACATAAAATATGAGGCTTAAAAGAATTGTGTAATTTAGGCATGTATTAATGATCACATTTACCTTTCTAAAAATATGAATTCAAAGAGCCAGCTCCTGGTTGAAGGTATGTGGGAGTTTTTGTCTTAGGTTTTGGAAATCTTGGAGTTTTAAAATTACATGCTAGAATTCAGATTAAATAAGTTTACCTGGATAGGTTCCCAGATCCCAAACTTGTTTATGATCTAATCTCCTGCCTTTTTTTTTTTTTTTTTGCTGTTGTTTGATTTCAGTGTTTGTTTTCTGTGTTTTCAATCTTTTGGGGAAATTACTTGTCATGGCAGTTGGTAAGATGGGGGTGATTTTGCAGACTTGTATCATTGCAGAGGTCTGGATTGTTCTGTTATGCTGAGTATCTCATTGGATACTTTGGCAATTACTCTGGTATGTTGTAAATACTGCTGCTTCTGACAGGCAAGTTTAGTGCAAAGACATCCATGTCATTAATTAGTGAAGAGTGGGAAATGACCAATATTATTCTGTTATTACTATACCATTATTTTTTCAACTACTCCCCTGAAGTTGGAAGTGTTATGTTGTTGTGGGTACTGGGATCCCTCTCAATAACTGGCCTCTCTGCGATCAGTGGGGAAGTGTAGACAAACAGACAGCAGTATGACTCACCAAATCTTAGAAAACTAAGATCTCATGCTTGCCAGACTCTCTCTTCCCCTTCCGCTCCAATTCTAACGTCTTTCGTAAACTCCCTGTTTAATATTTCCTCATCACTGTTACAGTCCATAGCCCATGGTAAACAGCAAGTGTATTATCAGGAGAGATGGAAGGAACAAAGGTGTTAATGAGGCTTTTGCTCTCAGTTTGGGTCAGTTGGTCATCTGGGCTCTCTCAGCGGGTCATCTGTTGTGTGGGCTCTTGGGACCGTATTTCATTGGCAACTGCAGATGCACTTGAAAGGCCCCCAGAGGGGTGTGGGTGCTCCAGACTCTTGGAACTTGAACGTAACTTAGATTTGTATGGGATTTCCCTGCCATCCAAAATACCAAGATTACATGGATGCTGAGTATCCAGCCTGGACTGTTTATGCTCCAGCTTTTTGAATAAGACTAAACACACTCATATAAAATGCCTTTATAATTCTTCTTTTGAGGTTACCAGAGAAAGGTGAATATTAACTCCTAGTTTTTGGTAATAGATTGTTACCTTTCATCAGACTTGTTTTTGCTAGGGATAAAGTGATTTTACTGCTGGTGTACATCATTAACCTTTAGAAATGCTTCCAAGTCCATATTAAATATTTCAACATGCTTGTGTCAGATCAGGACCTTTCTATAGCTCAAATTGAGGTATAAACAGCAAAACTTAAATTTTATGTTGATGTTTTTGCATTCTAACTTTATGATTTTTCTTCCTTTCTATAAACACGTGGCGCTGAGTATTTTTATCCTCTTATTCTGTCCTGTCCTTTATCACGTGGTACAATTGACTATTTTACCTTTTGGTTTAGTTCTGTAAATTTTAATACACGTATAGATAGATTAGTGTGACTGCTACTGTAGCCAGGGTACACCTCACCTCAGAAACTCCCTCCTGCTCTCTTTAGGGTCACCTTTCCATTGCCTAGGTAACCAAAAAGTAAATGTCATTTTGTGCTTTTTACTGTGGGAAGCAGTAAGGTGATTTTCCTTCCTTTTCTCTTTATCAGTGATTTTTACTCAAATGCGATGGACTAAAAAGGATAAAATAAACCTAATCCCTTTTCATTTTCTTTCAGAAACTCAAAACTTTTTCACAAACTTCATTAGGAATAAGATCATTTTTGCCTGTGATGCCTTCCAACAGGGGGCAGTGTTGGGCCATAACAGGACACAAAGATTGTCTGCTGCAAAAGAACTAGAAGTTTTTACTTCAGGAAAACAGGACAGTTAATTAAGAATTGACATTTAACTCTAGAATCCACTTTCTTTGGATCTATTCCCAAAGCTGTCTTATTCCTAGCAAAGCAGTCTATGGATGAAAGCATCCTTTAATTCTTTTGTATTTGTTTTCAGATAGTTTTAACTGTTTGTAGAATTAGGAGTTAAGTCTTAAAGGTTAACCTTTATGTAAGGAATACCTGCAGTATTATGGGTGAGTCTGTGAATCCTCCCTTCCAGCCCCTCCCTGTGATCTGGTAGACGTTTATCAGAGATGCACGTCAGGTGTTCTATATTCCAGTATTCTTTATTGTGGGCAGGAACCCCATCTGTAACATCCCTCAGAGTTGATAGCGTGAATTAATCAGCAAATGGAGCAGATTTAGAAGAAAGATGCAGATTTTGATCGCCAGGTTCTGAGTTTGAAGCTTTAATGGAGATGTTTAGTGAGAAATGATGAAGTGGAGCCTGTGAGACATTCACAGTTAGGTGATTCAGGTTTTCAAGCCTAACTCACTTAAAAAGGGATTCCTAATTTTTATCTGGTAGTATGTACTTCCCTGGGAATTGGTATCACCATTTATCCGGATGCTCATGCAGGATACTGGGAATCATCTTTAAGACCTCTCAGCATTCTCTTAATTCTACCTTTTAGGTAGACTTTCTCAGACCTGGTTACTTCCTCTCTGCTTCTGTCATCCAAGTCCAAACTATCTTTATCCCTCTCCGGGATTCCGCTTCCTAACTGGTCTGCCTAAATGTGATAAAGAATCTGCCTGCCAGTGCAGGAGATGCAAGTTTGATCCCTGGGTTGGAAAGATCCTCTGGAAAAGGAAGTGGCAATCCACTCCAGTATTCTTGCCTGGGAAATCCCATGGATAGAGGAGCCAGGCGGGCTACAGTCCGTGGGGTTGTAAAGAGTCAGACATGACTTAGCGAGTAACCAACAAAAAAAATGTGATATTTCTACTTTATTTTTCACACAAAAACTATTTTAAAAAATATAAAATGTGATCATGTCAAACTCTTAGTTGAAACTTTTCTATTATTTACCATTATGCTTAGGATAAGCCAGAAATATTTAGTTTGACCAACAGTCCACCCTTCCAGCCCCTCCCTGTGATCTGGCTTCTCTGCTTACTGCTACAGCCTCAGATTATGCCACTTTTCTCTTGGTCGCTATGCTCCATCTTCTCTGATGTCTTCTTTGTTCCTTTTTTGGACTAGGGGAGCAGAATAGAAGCAGGGGGACCTGTTTTTAAGCAAACATGCATTTTAGGTAAAGAAGTGATGGCTCAGGGATATATTAAAGTTTGTGGCTCATGGGGACTCATCACTTTGTCACGTTTCCACTCAGATCTCAGGATAAAAGCACATCTGACTTCAGATTCAGTGTAGAAAAAAATTATATTCTGATTGAGAAAAGGAAGTTTAGGACCAGGCAGTCATTACCCTGGTATATTTGACGTGTAGACAATGCTTTGTATTTGAGAACTTTGAGTGTGCCTAAAATGACTCTCTTTGTAAAATCATTCTTCTCGCTTTTAATTATCCATTAACTTTGTTTTTCATGAGTTTGAGTCTTGCCGCAGCCACCGGTTGGCCCACACAACCACCTGGGGCTTAGATGCTGTTGGTGGTATCCGAGTAAGCCGTAGTAGTGCTGCCTGTTCTTGGATTTCTGGCTTCCTGGGGCAGTTCATTCCTTTTTGCAAGAGTTTAAGTTATCTGTCTTGTCGAGATCTCTGGCCTGCAGTTTTCCCACACTGGTTCTAGCTTTCCTTGGAGGCACAGAGAACAAGCCTAACTTCTCTTCCCCCATTAGCTCTTTAGCTATTGAAGTTGCTGTTGTGGCTCCCAGCATATTCTCCTTTGTAAATCTCCTTAGCTTCAAGTATTTCTCATTGTCTTCACTATTCTGGGTACTTTCTACTGACTGTTCTCCAGTTAAGTGTTTGAAAGTGTGTTTTGAGATTGCATGCCACACAGTCACTTAAGACACGAGTTAAAAGTGAAGATTCTTATTGGATTAAGATGGTAAATTAACTTCTGATCTAGCTCCCTATTGATACCCTACTGAAACTATAGTAAAGTAAAGTTCTGTATAAAGTAAAGTATAGTATAGTAAAATTATGTCCAAAGGACAGAACATCAGGCAAGGAGATGAGCAGTACAGTTTGAAAAACTGGAAAGCCTAAACAAGAATGAGTGGCAATTTATCTAGACACCCAAAACTGAAAAGCTTAAACAAGAATGGCAGTTTATCTAGACACGTAAGACTCATGAACCCTAAATTGGCAGAAGATCAGATTTACCTTGTAAATCCTCAAAAAGCTCAAAAACTAGGCAATACCAGATATCTCTGGAAATTGGGATACAAGGGAGATGAAATAGGAAGATTGGGTGAATATTGCTGATTAGTAACTCCCAATGGATGCTGTTCACTTTGGGACAGATTCTGGAGACTCACAGCAATGATCTCTGGATAAAATCGGATTTCCATGTGGGAAGGCATTCCTAGCATTTCTCAGGAAATTTTACGTTTATTTGAATTCTAAAAGCTGAGGAAAATCATTTAAATAGTGAGGGAAACAGGAAAAAGGAATTTAAAATTCCCTGAGAATTAAAGCTTAACAATCAATACTGCTGGTTACCATTTGTTTTAAGAGTTCCACTGCCATCAAGGGGAAAGCAAGAATGGGGCATGCTGACATACTGAGTAGAAAGTACAGGTCTGGGAACTGAGAAAGAAGCATCTGGGAGAAAAGCGGAATCGTGATTAATAAGCTGGTCTTACTCATAGTTTTTGCCATCTTATAAATATGTTTTCATCCTCTGCTGCTAACAGGTATTCTTAGGAGTGAAATAAGTTTATATTAATTGTAAATCCTATGAGTGGTGTTCCAAGAAATAAAAAGTTTGGGAGCAAACTAAATTGGTAAATTGGCAGTAACAATTTATTATTATTTTTTTAAAATTTTATTTTATTTAACTTTACAATATTGTATTGGTTTTGCCATATATCTAAATGAATCTGCCACAGGTATACATGTGTTCCCCATCCTGAACCCTCCTCCCTCCTCCCTCCCCATATCATGCCTCTGGGTCATCCCAGTGCACCAGCCCCAAGCATCCAGTATCGTGCATTGAACCTGGACTGGCGACTCATTTCATATATGGTATTATACATATTTCAATGCCATTCTCCCAAATTCTCTCACCCTCTCCCTCTCCCACAGAGTCCAAAAGACTGTTCTATACATCAGTGTCTCTTTTGCTGTCTCGTAGGGTTATTGTTACCATCTTACTAAATTCCATATATATGAGTTAGTATACGGTATTGGTGTTTTTCTTTCTGGCTTACTTCCCTCTGTATAATAGGCTCCAGTTTCATCCACGTCATTAGAACTTATTCAAATGTATTCTTTTTAATGGCTGAGTAATACTCCATTGTGTATATGTACCACAGCTTTCTTATCCATTCATCTGTTGATGGACATCTAGGTTGCTTCCATGTCCTGGCTATTATAAACAGTGCTGCGATGAACATTGGGGTACACGTGTCTCTTTCGCTTCTGGTTTCCTCAGTGTGTATGCCCAGCAGTGGGATTGCTGGATCATAAGGCAGTTCTATTTCTAGTTTTTTAAGGAATCTCCACACTGTTCTCCATATGTATATACTAGTTTGCATTCCCACCAACAGTGTAAGAGGGTTCCCTTTTCTCTACACCCTCTCCAGCATTTATTGCTTGTAGACTTCTGGATCGCAGCCATTCTGACTGGCGTGAAATGGTACCTCATAGTGGTTTTGATTTGCATTTCTCTGATAATGAGTGATGTTGAGCATCTTTTCATGTGTTTGTTAGCCATCTGTATGTCTTCTTTGGAAAATTGTCTATTTAGTTCTTTGGCCCATTTTTTGATTGGGTCATACAATTTAGTATTTTGTGTAGTACTGTTAACCTTGCTATGAGATCTCAATGTTGTATATATAAATATTACCCAATAGTGTTTGATGGTGTTTTCAAGTTCAGAATATTCACTGATAAACTGTAGGTTTTTTTTTCCCCCCCCAAATACTAAGGAATTGAAGGTATGAATGTTTTTATGGAATACTCCAGTATGAAATGAGAACTTAATATAAAATCTGAATACTAAAAGCAGTATTTCAAAGCAAAGCCAAAACCAGAGCAAGCAAAATAGTTTATTATTAAATTACAGGCAATTATAGAGATAACATGTGCCCCAGTACTTCACCTGAGGATTCTTTTTTGATACACTTTGTATTTGACCAATGTCAATGCAAAATGAGTGGAATTTTTCTACATCTGGAATATTTATTATGAAAGACTTTTGAACAGGACAAATAATACATGGTGTATTTTAAAATTTCATGTGTATTTCAACTTTTACAAAGATGTTAATTTGTCATTTTATAATCATGTTTCTTTTTAAAGATCTTGCTCTTTTCTCAGATTTCTCGAGAATAATGGTATATAACATTATATAAGTTGAAGATGTGCAAAGTGATTATCTGGTACATGTATGTATTTTGAAATGATTGCCCCAGTACAGTTAGTTAATACCTCTGTCACCTCACATAAGTACCACTTGTGTGTGGGTATGTGGTGAGGACATTTAAGATTTACTCTCATGGCAACTTTCAACTATATAATAGTATTAACTGTAGTCACTATGCTGTACATTAGATGCCCAGAATTAATTCATCTCATAATGGGAGATTTTTGTTTCTTGACCAGCCTCTTCCCATTTCCTCAGTCCCGAGCCCTTGGCAAACGCCATTAGATCCCCAGAATTAATTTATCTTGTAATTGGAGATTTTTGTTTCTTGACCAGCCAGTCCCAAGCCCCTGGCAAACGCCATTCTCTGTTTCAATGAGTTTGCGATATACATTCCATATATAAGTGGTATCATGGAGTAAATGTTTTTCTCTAACTTGTTCAGCTCTCGTTTCACTGATGTGTCCCAAATAGCAGAATTTCCTTCATTTTTTAAAAATGACTGAATGATATTCTAGTGTATGTGTATATATCCATTTTTATCCATTTATCTATCAATGGACACTTTGGTTATTTCTGTGTTTTCATTACTGTGAATAATGCTGTAATGAACACAGGGAGTATGGAAGTCTCTTTGACATACTGATTTCATTTCTTTTGGATGTATAACCAGAAGTGGGATTGCTGGATCATATGGCAGTTTTACTTTTAATTTTTTGAGGAATATCAATACTGTTTTCCATGCTGCTAAGTCACTTCAGTCGTGTCCGACTCTGTGCGACCCCATAGACGGCAGCCCACTAGGCTCCCCATCCCTGGGATTCTCCAGGCAAGAACACTGGAGTGGGTTGCCATTTCCTTCTCCAGTGCATGAAAGTGAAAAGTGAAAGTGAAGTCGCTCAGTCGTGTCTGACTCTAAGCGACCCCATGGACTGCAGCCTTCCAGGCTCCTCCATTCATGGGATTTTCCAGGTAAGAGTACTGGAGTGGGGTGCCATTGCCTTCTCCAGCTGTTTTCCATAGTGCTATACTGATTTATATTCCTGTCAAAAATACAGAGGGGTTCCCTTTTCTCACGTTCTTCTCAACACTTATCTCTTGTTTTTTTGGGGGTGTGAGGTGGTATCTCATTGAGGTTTTGATTTGCGTTTTTCTGATAATTAGTGATGTTGAGTATCTTTTCATGTGCTTGTTGGTCATTGTATGTCTTCTCTGGAAAAATGTCCGTTCAGGTCCTTTGTTCATTTTTAATCAGATTATTTGCTTTTTGTTATTGAATTTTATGAGTTATGTATTTTTGATATTAGCCCTTATGAAATACATGATTTGCAAATATTTTCTCCTACTCTGTAGATTGCCTTTTTATTTTGTTGATTCTTTTGCTGTGCAAAAGCTTTTTAGTTTGATGTAGTCTCATTTGTTGATTCTTTTGGTGCCATATCTGAAAAAGTCATTGCCAAGAAAATGTCAAGGATCTTTTAATCTTACTTTCTTCTGGGAGTTTTATGTTTAAGGTCTTACATTTACATCTTTAATAATCTATTTCTGAGTTCATTTTGTGAGTGGTGTAAGGGTTTCATTTCATTCTTTTGCATGTAAATATCCAATTTCCCCAGCAATATTTATTGTAGAGATTAGCTTTTCTCAATTGAGTATTTTTGACTACTTTGTCAAATATTGGTTGACCACATATACATGGGTTTATTTCTGGGCTCTCAATTCTGTTTCATTGATCTACATGTCAGTTTTTAATGCCAGTATCGTATTGTTTTGATTGTTATAGCTTTGTGATATAGGTAAAAATCAGGAAGTATGATTTTTTTTTTTTCCTTCTCAGGATTTTTTTGGCTATTTGAGTCTTTCATGGTTCCATACAAATTTTACAATTATTTTCTATTTCTGTAAAAAAAACGCAGTTGGGATTTTTGTAGGGATTGCATTAAATCTATAGATGGCTCCGAGGTCAGGGGCAGAAGCCAGGAGGACCCCATGCCCGAAGGGTGGTGGCCAAGAGGAGTTACCCCACGTCCGAGGTCAGGGGCAGCGGCCGAGAGTACCAGACTGCGATGGTGCAAGAATGGCCCAGAGGAGATACCCCGCGTCTGAGGTCGGGGGCCACGGCCTGGAGGAGCAACCCCACGCCCGAGGGAGGGGCGGTAGCCGGGAGGACCAACCCCACATCCAAGGAGCTGTGGCTGCGTGGGTGCAGGAGGGCCTAGAGGAGCTATCCCACGTTGAAGGTCAGGAAGGGCGGCGGTGAGGAGATACCCCTTGTCCAAGGTAAGGAGCAATGGTTGTGCTTTGCTGGAGCAGCCGTGAAGAGATACCCCACGCCCAAGGTAAGAGAACCCCAAGTAAGACGGTAGGTGTTGCAAGAGGGCATCAGAGGGCAAACACACTGAAACCATACTCACAGAAAACTAGTCAATCTAATCACACTAGGACCACAGCCTTGTCTAACTCAATGAAACTAAGCCATACCCGTGGGGCAACCCAAGACGGGCGGGTCATGGTGGAGAGATCTGACAGAATGTGGTCCACTGGAGAAGGGAATGGCAAACCACTTCAGTATTCTTGCCTTGAGAACCCCATGAACAGTATGAAAAGGCAAAATGATAGGATACTGAAAGAGAAACTCCCCAGTTCAGTAGGTGCCCAATATGCTACTGAAGATCAGTGGAGAAATAACTCCAGAAAGAATGAAGGGATGGAGCCAAAGCAAAAAGAATACCCAGCTGTGGATGTGACTGGTGATAGAAGCAAGGTCTGATGCTGTAAAGAGCAATATTGCATAGGAACCTGGAATGTCAGGTCCATGAATCAAGGCAAATTGGAAGTGGTCAAACAAGAGATGGCAAGAGTGAATGTCAACATTCTAGGAATCAGCGAACTGAAATGGACTGAAATGGGTGAATTTAACTCAGATGATCATTGTATCTACTACTGCGGGCAGGAATCCCTCAGAAGAAATGGAGTGGCCATCATGGTCAACAAAAGAGTCCAAACTGCAGTACTTGGATGCAGTCTCAAAAACGACAGAATGATCTCTGTTCGTTTCCAAGGCAAACCATGCAATATCACAGTAATCCAAGTCTGTGCCCCAACCAGTAACACTGAAGAAGCTGAAGTTGAACGGTTCTATGAAGACCTACAAGACC
>NW_011495058.1:5067521-5068532 GCF_000754665.1 Bison bison bison
GACCTACAAGACCTTTTAGAACTAACACCCATAAAAGATGTCCTTTTCATTATAGGGGACTGGAATGCAAAAGTAGGAAGTCAAGAAACACCTGGAGTAACAGGCAAATTTGGCCTTGGAATACGGAATGAAGCAGGGCGAAGACTAATAGAGTTTTGCCAAGAAAATGCACTGGTCATAACAAACACCCTCTTCCAACAACACAAGAGAAGACTCTATACATGGACATCACCAGATGGTCAACACGGAAATCAGATTGATTATATTCTTTGCAGCCAAAGATGGAGAAGCTCTATACAGTCAGCAAAAACAAGACCAGGAGCTGACTGTGGCTCAGACCATGAACTCCTTATTGCCAAATTCAGACTTAAATTGAAGAAAGTAGGGAAAACCACTAGACCATTCAGGTATGACCTAAATCAAATCCCTTATGATTATACAGTGGAAGTGAGAAATAGATTTAAGGGACTAGATCTGATAGATAGAGTGCCTGATGAACTATGGAATGAGGTTCGTGACATTGTACAGGAGACAGGGATCAAGACCATTCCCATAGAAAAGAAATGCAAAAAGCAAAATGGCTGTCTGAGGAGGCCTTACAAATAGCTGTGAAAAGAAGAGAAGTGAAAAGCAAAGGAGAAAAGGAAAGATATAAACATCTGAATGCAGAGTTCCAGAGAATAGCAAGAAGAGATAAGAAAGCCTTCTTCAGCGATCAATGCAAAGAAATAGAGGAAAACAACAGAATGGGGAAGACTAGGGATCTCTTCAAGAAAATCAGAGCTACCAAAGGAACATTTCATGCAAAGATGGGCTTGATAAAGGACAGAAATGGTATGGACCTAACAGAAGCAGAAGACATTAAGAAGAGATGGCAAGAATACACAGAAGAACTGTACAAAAGAGATCTTCACGACCCAGATAATCACGATGGTCTGATCACTGACCTAGAGCCAGACATCCTGGAATGTGAAGTCAAGTGGGCCTTAGAAAGCATCACTATGAACAAAG
>NW_011495058.1:5069228-5082532 GCF_000754665.1 Bison bison bison
CCCATCACTTCATGGGAAATAGATGGGAAAACAGTGGAAACAGTGTCAGACTTTATTTTTCTGGGCTCCAAAATCACTGCAGATGGTGAGTGCAGCCATGAAATTAAAAGACGCTTACTCCTTGGAAGGAAAGTTATGACCAACCTAGATAGCGTATTCAAAAGCAGGGACATTACTTTGCCAACAAAGGTCTGTCTAATCAAGGCTATGGTTTTCCCTGTGGTCATGTATGGATGTGAGAGTTGGACTGTGAAGAAGGCTGAGCGCCGAAGAATTGATGCTTTTGAACTGTGGTATTGGATAAGACTCTTGAGAGTCCCTTGGACTGCAAGGAGATCCAACCAGTCCATTCTGAAGGATATCAGCCCTGGGATTTCTTTGGAAGGAATGGTGCTAAAGCTGAAACTCCAGTACTTTGGCCACC
The DNA here is from genome assembly GCF_000754665.1 of Bison bison bison. Lineage (NCBI taxonomy): Eukaryota > Metazoa > Chordata > Mammalia > Artiodactyla > Bovidae > Bison > Bison bison. The sequence continues at coordinate 5,069,653 of NW_011495058.1, forward strand.
TAATGTGAAGAGTTGACTCATTGGAAAAGACTCTGATGCTGGGAGGGATTGGGGGCAGGAGGAGAAGGGGACGCCAGAGGATGAGATGGCTGGATGGCATCACTGACTCGATGGACGTGAGTCTGGATGAACTCCGGGAGTTGGTGATGGACAGGGAGGCCTGGCGTGCTGCGATTCATGGGGTCGCAAAGAGTTGGACACGACTGAGCAACTGATCTGATCTAATCTGATCTGAGGCTCTCTTTTGGTTTCCATTTGTGTGGAATATCCCTTCATTTTGAGCCTATTTGTATAACTAAAGCTGAAGTTTGTCTCTTACATGCATCACATAATTGGAGCTTGTTTTTTTATTTGTATAGCTACCTTATCCCTTTTGAATGGAGAATTTAGTCCATTTCATTTAAAGTAATGTTGATAGGTATGTGCTTATTGCCATTTTGTTGTTTTCTGCCTGTTTTATAGAAACTTAAAAAAGTCAGATTTCTAGGCCCCATCTTCAGACTCAATGAAATACAGCCTATTTTTATAAGTAATTTCTAGGACTCTACATTATAAATCTTACTGTTAGGTAAAAATTGTTACTCTATTTGATATGTTGTCCTCTTAAGTGCATTGCCCAGTATTATTGATGTGGTCTGAAGAGTACAGAATAAAGCAGGTTCATATCTTTCCTGCTTGTATTTCCCATGCTTGTGTATATAAGGAAATTATTCTCTTCTGCCCAGTTTATTGAGATGTATCATAGTGATCTGTTACCCTTTCACGAGTCTCTAATGCTAGTTTTGTTTCCAAGTAATTAAAAAAAATTGAATTATTTTTATTGAAGTATAGTTTATGATATATCAGTTTCAGATGTATAAGATATTCAGAATTTTTAAAGATTATATTTCATTTGTAGTTATCATAATGCATTAGCTATATTCTCTGTGTTGAGCAGTGTATCACTGTAGCTTATTTTATACTTGGTAGTTTGTACCTCTTTTTAAAAAACATTTATTTTGCTGTGCCGACTCTTAGTTGCAGCACACAGGATCTCTGATCTGTGTTGCAGCATGTGGAATCTTTTTGGTTTCAGAATGCAAACTCTTAGTTGCGGCGTGTGGGATCTAGTTCCCTGACCAGGGATTGAACCCGCACACCCTGCGCTGGGAGCATGGAGCCTTGGCCGTTAGAACACCAGAAAAGTCCCAGTCTGTACCTCTTAATCCTCTACTTCTATCTTGCCCCTTCCACCTTTCCTCTCCCCACTGGTAACCACTAGTCTCTCCTCTACTTCTGTGACTCTGTTTTTTAGCTATATTCACATCTGTTGTGTTTTTTAGATTCCACATGCAAGTGATATCACACAGTATTTGCCTTTCTCTGTCTGACTTATTTCACTAAGCGTAATACCCTCTGGCTCCATCCATATTGTTGCAAATGGCAAAATTTCATTTTTTTGGCTATGTATTATTCTATTGTACACACACACACACACACACACACACACATTTTGTTGTTACTCAGTCACTAAGTTGTGTCTGACTCTCTGGACTGCAGCCCGCCAGGCTCCTTTGTCCTCTATTATCTCCTGGAGTTTGCTCAGATTCATGCCCATTGACTTGGTAATGCTACCTAACCATCTTACCCTCTGCTCCTAGTTTTTTTTTTATTTTATTCAAGTATAGTTGATTTACAATGTTGTGTTTAATTTCTGCTGTACAGGAAAGTAACTCAGTTATACGTGTGGGTACATATATATATATGTATATATATTTTCATATTCTTTTCCATAATGGTTTATCGCAGGATATTGAATATAATTCCCTATGCTACATAGTTGGAACTTGTTGTTTATCCATGTCATACTAGTTTTAATTTACTAGTCACTGTAGTGGGATTGTAAAAAGTGTAGGGTGAGCTATTGTATTGTTTCTAACATGTATTAAAGATCTAAACTTTTTTTTTTTTAAGTTTATAGTGCCAAACTTTAAGGGTAAAAAGAGGTAGAAAAACCCAGGCAAACAAATGGAGTATTGTTTTCAAAGGTGACTTTGCTAGGGGCAATAATGTCAAAAGGCTCCCATGTGACTTGCTACATTGAATTACAGTGAAATCCTGACAGCTGCCTGGCTGTTGTTTTAGGGTCACTTGTATATTCCCCAGTGGAAAATCTAGTTTTTCAGTTCACTTGTCAAATAAATATCACATAGATATTAGCAGTTTGTTATGGTAGAAAGATCTTAGCAACTGAAACGTTCAGTTAAGATCTGATACTCAGTACTTTCTTTCCCATTCTGATTTTTTTCATTTGTAGTTTGGGACAGAAGTAATACCTGCTAGAGTTGGTAGGATGAGATGAGATAATTTATGTCAAGCACTTACCACAGTGCGTAGTTGCTAAAGAGGTATTAGTTCATAGACTATTAATTCTTTGAGTACCCTTTGCTCAAGCCAGATATTTGGGAATTGTCCATGAATCTTTTCTCTCCTTTACCTACCAAAGATCTATTCATCTTCTTAATGCACTAGAATGGGAGTAAGGCATGACCCACATTGTAAAACAATTGGGCTTTAAGCAGGAAGTAACTAAATCAATGCTTCAGGATATCAACTTCTCTTGTACCTTTATTAGCAGTAACCACATTTAGTTTCTTAGAACTCTAAAAGGATTGTATTAATAGTTGTTTTTACTTCTGTTGGCAAAATTGGTACCATTGTACCAATTTCATAATAAATTTATTTGCCAGCATTGTTAGAATTAGTTATCTTAACATTACTTACAGGAAATCCAGTAGGTAGTAAAATAATAATTCGTTGTTATTTTTACTTGTGTCTGTTTTTAGGTTTAACATTTTCACATGTGTAAGTTTATAGGCATGCAGGATATTGTAGGTGTGGACTTAGCATAAGCACATTCCTGGGTTCAGACCTGGGCTGTGCAGTTTTATGACCTCAGTCAAGTTATATCAGTTTTCCAGGTTTGCTTTGCCATGTTTTTAAAGTGGGTTGATAAGCTTTAGTTACCTAAAGGGTTGTGACAGTCATTAAAAGAGATACATTTATATGAAAATGCAAAAAGCTGAGAAAAGCCAAGACACTCTTCAGGAACAAAAGTGGAACAATTTGATAGATCTCAATATTTTAAATTAAAATTAAGCTAGATTAATAAAGACTGTTCTGTTGGTGCAAGGATATACAATACTCTTGTTTCAGTAGATCAGTGGAATAGAATAAAGAATCCAGAAACAAGCGTACACTTGTTTTGTGGGAAAGGTGGCACGCAGAACAGTGTAAATGTGGTATTTTAGTAAATGGTGCTCGAGCATCATGCATATTTACATGGAATAAAGTGGACCGAAACCCCTATCTCAGGCTACACTCAACTTCTCAGTGGATCATAGATCTACTTGTGAAAGGCAAAACAGTAAATCTGTTAGGAGACAGTACAGGAAAATATGTGGCCTTAGAGTATGCAAAGCTTTCTTAAATAGGACACAAAAATGATTAAGTACAAAAAGAAAATTATAAATTGGATTTTACTAAAATGAAGAGTTTCTGTCAATAAAAAATCACCTTTAAGAGAGTAAGAAGGCAAGCCACAGAGTGGGAGAAGTTATTGGCAGCACTCTGACAAAGGGTTCTCCCATCTGTGTTGAGATGTGAAGTTTCACTTCCTCAGTGGCCTCTTGGATCCAGTTTAGAGAGCTCTCTTATCAGTGTTGACTTCATGTTGATTTTCCTTTCACAGAGTTTGTGGAATGAATAAAGGCATAGTAGGATTTACAGTGCTGAGGGAATAGGCCTGGGAATGTGCTCAGCAGCTAGGAGGCTTCCTGGGTGAGCAGTGAGACCATGTGAGCAGATGGCAAGGGCAGCCAGAGAGCAGTGAGGGACGCTTGGTTTGGGAGAGCAGACTTGGACCTGAACCTTGGCCTACTGGTGCGTGCGTGCGCACTCTCTCTCTCTCGCTCATTTCTTGGTTGTGTGTTTTTGCCTCATCTCTAAAATAGGGATAGTTAACCCACCATACACGGTTAGGGTTAGTGAGATGACATAGACTAGTGTTTGCATGCAGGAGTGCTTAAGTCTGGTAGTATCATCACTTTTGGAGTTATTATTCCATGGAGGTGAGGGGTGGCAGCAGAGTGGCAGTGGGGTTGCTGCAGATCCATGAGAAAAAGGCAACCCAATAGAAAAATGAGAGACTTGAGCAGGCAGTTCACCAAAAAGATGTCCAAAATGTCCAGTAAAAATAAGAAAAGGTGCTCAAGACCACAGTCATTAGAGAAATGCAAATTAAAACCATAATGGCATATGTGTACTATTCACCTACCAGAACACTTAATTAAAAAGACTAACAATAGAGAGTTTGTAGGAATTTGGGCAAGGAAATTCTCATACACTCTTGGTATATATAAATTGGTTCAACCATTTTGGTAAACTGGTTGGCAGTATTGAAGCTGAATGTGTGCATACTTTATGACGCCGCTGTTCCACTTGCCACAGAAATGGTTTCATGTGTGCAACCAAGTTGTGTGTACATGAATGTTTATAGCAGCCCTGTTTGGTCTAGCTTCATACTGGGGACATATGAGAAACATACATCATAATATAGCAGGCAAGTACATTATTATATGTTCCTGCCTAGGAATATAATACTGTAAATGAAAATGAACAAACTCAGCTCACACAACAAAATGGATGTATCTGAAAAACAAAATGTTAACCCAAAGAACCCACATGCTAAAGAGTACACGCTATATGATACCAGTGTTTCAAAGCCATGGTAGTTTGGCTTGGAGAGAAAGAAGGGTGTTATGACTGGGAGGCAGTCTCTTCCTCGCTGCCCAGATACTAGCAGTGCTGTTTCTAGACCTGCATGGGGGGTACATGGGTGTTTGTTTTGTTCTGATTTACTGAGCTGAACATTTATGTTTTGTGAGCTTTTCTTGTGTTCAACTTCAGTAAGAAAAGAACCACCCAGCTTTATAATGCCCAGTGAATAGTCAATATGAGATTGTCCTTCTTCTCCATTTCATTTCTATTTGCATATGTCCTTTGATTATTGATTAATTTTGGGCTTGAGGATACACTTATAAATTTGTGAACTCTTTAAAGATTAGAGTTTAATCTTTGGGGGCTCTTTTAGCCAGCACACGGCCCAGAAAGTGACTTTGGCTTTGAAAATTCAGATGCTTCAAGTTTTTGTGTGACCCAATAGCAGTATAATACATTTTTAAAGATGACAAAAGCATAATGTTTTAGTTTTCATTGTAGAAAGTCTTAATTGTAACTAGTTGAAGCTATCACTTTTTTGGGGTACTTTTTCTATTGTTTCAAACCTTGTTTTTAACCCAAGAGGTTTGTAAAAGTTATGTACATTCCTGGTTAAATTTTGAAAGTTTCAATATATTCATGTTTCTAATTGCAAATGGAATTTGTTTTGAAAATTTTTTGTAATTGAGTATTTATAACAAGTGTTGATTTTTATGATTATCATTTACATCACACTTGATTAAACTCATTGATTTTCTGGTAATGGTTTTAAGTAATTCTTTGTATTATCTTTCCATATAGTCATATCAGTTATATCAACTGGTATTAATAATGGTGATAACTTTTTAGCTTCTGAATCAAAATATGCTAAACATTTGTGTAAAAGAGGTTTTCTTTTCACGGGGTCGCAAAGAGTCGGACACGACTGAGCGACTGAACTGAACTGAATATAAAAAATGAAATTTTTTTCTCTAGTAAGTACTTTTATTTGTTAGTTACTAAAAGAGTTTTCACAGTTCATTTAAAAATAATTTAGTGGTAAAGACTTATTTTAATTCTCTCTGAAAAGGATTCTTCAAAGTCATATATTGCTCTACGTCTACAGAAGTTTTTGATTTTGTTTGTAGCTTTCTCGTTTAAAAATGAAAACTGGTAAGGTAGTCAGGATATGTTGGCATAATCTCATTACTGCTATTGACAAAATGATATGTTGGTCCATATTGTAATTTATTTGAGGCAGGGGACCCCTGAGTCTCTGATAACCTGAGAAGAATTAATGCTTCTTTCCAGAGCACCCGGTGGAGAGGTATGTGTTCTGGGTGCAGAGGCTAGTGTTGCTATAGCTTCATTTTCTTAACTTGGTACATTTGCAAACTGTAAAGAACATTACCATCCCATTTAAAAAATGAAACTTTATAATAGCAGATCACTATGAGCTTGAATATTAAACTATAAATTTAAGTCCCCCCCTACCCCCCTTCCCCATTTACGTACAGGGATCATCCTACATTTTTGGAAAGTCTATCAGGGCTTCTCTGCTAGTATTTTTCTCTGTTACTAGAAATTATATTTGCAATCTGAGGCCGGAATTAGTTAGACTGTGAGTCTAATGAATTTTTCCATAAGACAAATAAGGCTAGCAGCAACAGCAGAGGCTTTTTTTTAAAATGGGAAATTTCATATATACACAAAATTAGCATTTTCAGACAATTCCAAAAGCTTTAATTCACACTAATGTTGGAATATTATTACTGATTTGAGGTTTTATATTACTTGTTGTGATCCATACGTTCTTCAATTTAAAGAATAAATTTAATACCAGGTGATGCTAAATATTTAAAGTTTAATTTGGATAAGATCCATCAAAGTCATAGAGCATCCTGGATTTGCTGGCATAGTCTTGATTTTTGTTTAGTGGGGTACACTAAAGAGGTAGAAGTTAAGTTTCCCTTGCCCCTCAGGTGCTTGAAACCAGGGCTCTGTAACAGCCTAGGGAGGTGAGAAAGAGTGGAGGTGGCAAGGAGGTTTCAAGAGGGAAGGGACATGTATGTGTACACCTATGGTTAATTCATGTTGATATAGGGCAGAAATAAAGTCAATATTGTAAAGCAATTATCCTTCAATTAAAAATAAATTTTAAAAAATGAAGGAGAAATTTTTAAAAAGCTACATCTTTCAGAGCACCTCTTACACCAATGAGCATTAGTAAAATAAATTGACAACTTGTTTTTTTAATAAAAAGTTATGTTGAATATATAAATATACTTATATACTTAATATAGATCTTTGAGATGACGAATCAAAAGGGCAGACCAAAAATGTACTTAAAATAGTCCCATGCCCTGGTATTTGTATATTTGAAAAGGTAGGCTGACTCTAATCATGCCCTAGGAATATCCCATCTCCTGCCTAATTTCTCTTTCAACTTATTTCTCAAATGCCTTTGGCCATGACTTTTAAGACAGCTCTCATTCTGAAGTGATAGTGTCTATGATATGCTAATTAGGTGTTGGGATGTTAACAGCATTCTACATAGCTGTGGTATTACTTGTTCAGTTCAGTCGCTCAGTCGTGTCCTACTCTTTGTGATCCCATGGACTGCACGCCAGGCTTCTCTGTCCATCACCAACTCTCAGAGCTTACTCAAACTCATGTCCATTTAGTCAGTGTTGCCATTCAACCATCTCATCCTCTGTCATCCCCTATTCCTCCCGCCTTCAATCTTTCCCAGCATCAGGGTGTTTTCAAATGAGTCAGTTCTTCACATCAGGTGGCCAAAGTATTGGAGTTTCAGCTTCAGCATCAGCCCTTCCAGTGAATATTCAGAACTGATTTCCTTTAGGATGGACTGGTTGGATCTCCTTGTAGTCCAAGGAACTCTGAAGAGTCTTCTCCAACACCACAGCTCAAAAGCATCAGTTCTTTGGTGCTCAGTTTTCTTTGTAGTCTAACTCTCACATCCATACATGACTACTGGAAAAACCACACCTTTGACTAGACAGACCTTGGTTGGCAAAGTAATGTCTTTGCTTTTTAATATCCTGTCTAGGTTGGTCACAACTTTTCTTCCAAGGAGCAAGCATCTTTTAATTTCCTGGCTGCAGTCACCATCTGCAGTGATTTTGGAGCCCCCCCAAAATAAAGTCTGTCATTGTTTCCATCGTTTCCCCATCTGTTTGCCATGAAGTGATGGGACCAGATGCCATGATCTTAGTTTTCTGAATGTTGAGTTTTAAGCTAGCTTTTCACTCTCTTCTTTCACTTTCATCAAGAGGGTCTTTAGTTCTTCACTTTCTGCCATAAGGGTGGGGTCATCTGCATATCTGAGGTTTATTGATATTTCTTCCGGAAATCTTGATTCCAGCTTGTGCTTCATCCAGCCTGGCATTTCGCATGGTGTAAAAACTTTTAATTAAATTGTAATAAGTACCTTGGTTGTATGCAGAAAGGTGCATTGAATGTCTCCTCTCGTATATGCACTTCCCGTTGTTTTGCTTCCTGGAAAATTCACCAAGGGATAGAGTGTGACTTCTGCATTTGATCCTAGTGTGTCAGAGTGCAGGATTCACCTTTAAGGGTGTGATCTTTTATGAGTGTCTCAATTAATGTCTTTACCTCCCATTCCTGTAATTTGATGAACCCAGTCAAGATATAATTGTAGCTTTCCTAACCCACCCTGTTGTGAGTTTTCCCAAGCTCTAGATAGTAAAGCCAAGCCCTGGGAATTTGAAACTTTTTGGTAGAGAGTTGCAAAAATGTGTATGCTAATATAAGCTGGTGGTGAGGGCTTGTGACTTTCAAATGTTCAGATGCTTTTCAGGATGTATATATTAGCCCTTATACGGATGGAACATTTGTGTGCTTGGTGTGCCCTCCAAGCAATATCTACTTGTGAAGATTATTTAATCAGTAATCACTGATAATGGGCTTTTAAAAGCACATTCTAGTTTAGATTAGTGTCCTTGGAAACTAAGTACCCAACCAAGTACAAATCACAAGTATGGTAAGCTATTAATGATTCACATCACATAGCCACTGACACAATTTATACAAATAATTAGAATAATAGAATTGTTCTTGTGCTAGTTGACTCATCGTTTTTGGCTCATGGCTGCCTAGTGAATCAACTCTGTGTCTTCACTCTGGTTAATAAAGCATGTTTTGCATTGTCTTTTGTCTTGTGATTCTCAAAGTTTCTGTATAAATGTTAGTGGGTGGCAGGTGTTTATTATCTTTCCGGGATACTATATCAAGGAAACCATAGCATCGAGAGGTTTGTCATTTATACCAGCCAGCTGGATTTATGCCTCTGTATCTGCATATTATGTATCAGTTTTCATGTTTGAGATTTTTGAGAACAGTCTTGCTTATAAGAGCAAGTTGGTAGTGTTAATGTCAGTGAAATTAACCTGTCTGATTTATCTAAGGGTTAAAACATTTGTTTTTAATATTATATGTGATCCCACAAATTTTGTTTTTATCTTCCAAACGTTAATTTTCCTAAAGATTATGTTTTAATGTTCCTGGATTTTTATCCTGTATTATTCTAAGTGTTAGTCACTCAGTTGTGCCTGACTCTTTGCGACCTCATGGACCTGCCAGGCTCCTCTGTCCTTGAAATTTTCTGGGCAAGAATACTGGAATGGGTAGCCGTTCTCGTCTCCAGGAGATCTTCCCAACTCAGGGATGAAACCTGGGTCTCCTGCATTGCAGGTGGATTCTGTACAATCTGAGCCACCAGGAAAGCCTCAATAAGCAATCTTAAGGGGAATTTTTCTTCTGAGTTCAAGTTATATAGGTACTTTCTAGTTTTGGTAAAAGGTCTGAGAAAACAGAAGAGATCTCACTGGTCCAACTGTAATTCAGAAGGCTAAGGCCCTAAGCGTAAGAGCAGTTGTCTACCTTTATGTCAGTCATTTGTACCAATTGGTGATTTTAGAAGCTCACAGGAGTCCTGGTGCCTGTTGCTGTATCTGCTTCAAATTGTCTTTCCACTTCACAGCTCTCCCTCCCTAGGGGTATATTTATGTGGCAGTGTTTACAGATGATTAATATTCGAAGTTCTTTGTAAGAAAAGGAAGCTGAGGTGGAGTACTTGGGTGTGCTGGCTGCCAGCTCTCTTCTCATGGAATTTCAGAATTTTCAAAAAGCCCTGGCAGCCTTAACATTCATTTCAGTTAGAAGAAGCTGGCTGTTGGTATTTATAAAGTTGGGAAAATGTGAAATTTTAATCACATAAGCTTTCTTAGAATGTAATATGTTCCATTAAAATTATGAATTAAGGTTACAGAAGAATTTAGAGAATGACATAAATATTTATATAGCTATCATTTACTTCTGTCAAATTCTGCTGTTTTACCATATGGAATAGGCTTTTATTTTTTTAAGAAACAAAATGGATACAGTTGAAGTACCCTGTATATTCCTCCCCGAATCTATTTTTCTCTCTTATTCCCTTCCTCCTCAGAGGTAAGCACAGTCCTGATGTATATTATTATGTATAAATACAGTGACACGGACTTCCCAGGTGGCACGGTGGTAAAGAATCCACCTGCCAGTGCAGGAGAGGCGGGTTGGATCCCTGGGTCAGGAAGATCCCTGGAGTAGGAAGTGACAACCCACGTCACTGTTCTTACTTGGAAAATTCCATGAACAGAGGAACCAGGTGGGTTACAGTCTATGGGGTCGCAGGGTCAGACACGACTGAGCAGGCACACATATGCTCACTCATAGTCACGCACAAGATAGCTTCGTTTTCCATGTTTTCAATTATTGAAACCCAAAGAAAGAAATGAAGAAGCAAGGAGAAGAAAGGAGGAGGACCAAGCCATCCTGGTGGAACATGTAAAAAGGGTCAAAGAAATTGAAGTCATTGAAAGTGATTCTTTTCTTCAGCAAACATTCAGATCAAGTAAAGAAGTCAAAAAGTCAGTGGAACCAAGTGAAGAAAAGCATTCTGCTGCAGCCTCAGGACCAGCGTCAGTGGTGGCTGATCCACTGAGCAATGAGAAATAAATAGACCCAGCAGCATCCCTATGCTATCGAGTACCAGGACAGTTCTCTGGCTCATCCGAATTTATTTACTGAGAAAGCTGATGCTGAGGAAAAGTTCAAGAGATTAATTGCTCTCTGACAAGAAAGGCTAATGGGTAGTCCTGTGGCCTAAAGTAATATACGTATGGTTGAAACAGTAACATTGGAAATTTAAATTTTAAATACTAGTATTAACTTTTTACTCTTGAAAATAATTTAGTTAATTATATAAAAAAAGGTAATCTCGCTTCATTCTTTTTTCATGTAGGCTCTAATATTTGTTGATTTGAACTTAATCAAACATTGTGAATATTAAAACTAAAGTTTAAGAATGCTTGAAATGTCATTCTGTTAAAAAAGCTAATCCTAAAAATATTAGTATTAAAGGTACACACACCGCCCCTCCCTCCAAAAAAAAAACAGCTTCATACTATAAAACATATCATTCTGCATGTTTTTTATTTGTTCAGCATTGTATTTTAGCATGTTGATATTTGTAGGTTGGTCATTCATTTTAGTTGTGAGATTGTACTCCCTTATATGTATTTATTATAATTGATACATTTCTGTTGGTAGGCATTTAGGTTTCTGGTTTGCATTTACAAACAACTGAGTAAATGGAACTGAGTATTCTTGCAGGGGTCTCCTTGTGTACTTGTGAGAGAGTTGCTCTGGGCCCCAGAGTCTAAGAGATACATATGTAGAAGTGGAGTTGTTAGATTGAAGAGTATATGCATATTTAGATTTACTAGATATTGCCAAATTGTTCTCTGAAGTACTTGCATTAATTTATACTCCTGCCACTGGTATATAATAGTTTCTGTTCCATATTCGGACCATTCTTGGTTTTATCAGACTTAAATTCTTGGCATATGATTGGTATGTAATGGTTTTTCATACTGTTCTAATTTTCGCTTTACTAATTATTAATGAGCTGAAACACCATTCATTCACCCAACTGATGAACTGAGTACTGGCTAAGTTCTGTGTGCTTATATTTTAGTGACTGCTGCTGCTGCTAAGTTGCTTCAGTCGTGTCTGACTCTGTGCGACCCCATAGATGATAGCCCACTAGGCTCCTCTGTCCCTGGGATTCTCCAGGCAAGAACACTGGAGTGGGTTGCCATTTCCTTCTCCAATGCCTGAAAGTGAAAAGTGAAAGTGAAGTCACTCAGTCGTGTCCGACTCTTAGCGATCCCATGGACTGCAGGCCACCAGGCTCCTCCGTCCATGGGATTTTCCAGGCAAGAGGACTGGAGTGGGGTGCCATTGCCTTCTCCATATCCTAGTGAAGGGAGATATGAATGAATAGATGCGAAAATGCATAGTATCTTAGATGGTGCTATGCTGTGGAGAGAAAGAAGAGAGCAAGTACCTTGTGGATAACCAGAGGAACATTCCAGGCAGAGGGATAACAAATGAGAAGACCCTTGGGCTGTGACCTGTTCACAGACCCACAGGGAAGCCAGGGCAGCTGGAATAGAGTAAGTAAGGGAGTAGCAGGACGTGAGGCGAGAGAATGAATAGTGAGCCTCATAGACAATTATAGAGGCTTTGTCTTTTACCTTGAGTGTGATTGCCATCTGAAATGTGAGGGTTTTGAACAGAGGATGACATCGTCTCATTTATGCTTTAAAAGGATCATAGAGTGTTGTGTTGAGACGAGATTGTAAGAGAGGCTAAAGGAGGAAGCAGGGAGACTAATTAGGACGTCATTGTTACAATTCAAGCTAGATAGTGGTAAATTGATGAAGTTGATGAAAAGTGTTCACAGTCTGGATGTATTATTTATACAGACTTGCCAACATCCGCTGGATCATGGAAAAAGCAAGAGAGTTCCAGAAAAACATCTATTTCTGCTTTATTGACTATGCCAAAGCCTTTGACTGTGTGGATCACAATAAACCGTGGAAAATTCTGAAAGAGATAGGAATACCAGACCACCTGATCTGCCTCTTGAGAAATTTGTGTGCAGGTCAGGAAGCAACAGTTAGAATTGGACATGGAACAACAGACTGGTTCCAAATAGGAAAAGGAGTAGGTCAAGGCTGTATATTGTCACCCTGCTTATTTAACTTCTATGCAGAGT
>NW_011495058.1:5082632-5083173 GCF_000754665.1 Bison bison bison
TCACCCTGCTTATTTAACTTCTATGCAGAGTACATCATGAGAAACGCTGGACTGGAAGAAACACAAGCTGGAATCAAGATTGCCGGGAGAAATATCAATAATCTCAGATATGCAGATGACACCACCCTTATGGCAGAAAGTGAAGAAGAACTAAAAAGCCTCTTGATGAAAGTGAAAGAGGAGAGTGAAAAAGTTGGCTTAAAGCTCAACATTCAGGAAACGAAGATCATGGCATCCGGTCCCATCACTTCATGGGAAATAGATGGGGAAACAGTGGAAACAGTGTCAGACTTTCTTTTCTTGGACTCCAAAATCACTGATGGTGAGTGCAGCCATGAAATTAAAAGACGCTTACTCCTTGGAAGGAAAGTTATGACCAACCTAGATAGCATATTGAAAAGCAGAGACATTACTTTGCCAACAAAGGTTCGTCTAGTCAAGGCTATGGTTTTTCCTGTGGTCATGTATGGATGTGAGAGTTGGACTGTGAAGAAGGCTGAGCGCTGAAGAATTGATGCTTTTGAAGTGTGGTGTTGGAGAA
>NW_011495058.1:5083273-5101426 GCF_000754665.1 Bison bison bison
GGACTGCAAGGAGATCCAACCAGTCCATTCTGAAGGAGATCAGCCCTGGGTGTTCTTTGGAAGGAATGATGCTAAAGCTGAAACTCCAGTACTTTGGCCACCTCATGTGAAGAGTTGACTCATTGGAAAAGACTCTAATGCTGGGAGGGATTGAAGGCAGGAGGAGAAGCGGACGACAGAGGATGAGATGGCTGGATGGCATCACTGACTCGATGGACGTGAGTCTGGGTGAACTCTGGGAGTTGATGACGGACAGGGAGGCCTAGCGTGCTGCAATTCATGGGGTTGCAAAGAGTCGGACATGACTGAGCGACTGAACTGAACTGATACATGTATTATTTATAATATTTATAAGCAGAGTCAGTGAGGTATGCTGATATATTAGATGTGGGCTGTGAGAGAATAAGTATCAGTGCAGAGCTTTTGGCTGTGAAAACTGGAAGGCTAGAGTTGCCATTCATTGAAAAGGATCAGTGGAAGAAGTAGGTTTGGGGAGGAGGGAGAATTCAGGAGTTTGATTTTTGAACTGGCAAGTTCTAGATGCTTCCTCAGCATTTTGGTTAAGATGTTGACAAGGCACGTAGATACATGAGTCTGCAATAGAAGTCAATGGAGTCTGCAGTAGAGTCTGTAATAGCTAGAAGCAAGGATGTCAATACCGAGGAGAGGATTAAGTCATGAGATTGGAGGGATGAATGTGGAGATGTCCAGGAAGAGCCCTGGGCCAGATCAGTGTTCAGAGGTCAGAAAGATGAAGCTTAGGAACAGGAGAGACTGAAAATGAGTGCCTAGGTAGGAGGAGGAGAACCAGAGCAGTATTGTCTTTGAAGCCTAGTGTGAAGTGTTTTAAAAAAGGACTGGTTGGTGATATCAGATATGCTCCAATAGATCAAGTAGGGTGAGTGCTGAGACCTGATCTTTGGTTTTAGCAACATGGAGGTCAATAAAGACTTTCACAGGAGGTTTTTCTGTGGAGTAGTGAGGCGATCAAGACTAGGTTGGTATCCTCTCAGAGAATGGGAAGACAGGTTTTGGAGATAGCAAAAATAGACATCTCCTTTGAAGAATTTCTCTCCAAAAGCAGAGTAGAGAAATGGGACTATTGCTGGAAGAAGATATGGGATTAAGAAAGTTTTTTCAAAGATAAGAGATACTTCAGCATGTTTCATGCTGATGTGAGTGATATATAAAATGGGGGGAACTGATCCTGCATGAAAGAGAAAGGAGAATTGCTGGAATGAGTTGAGTAGGTGAAAGGAGAGGGATCTAGCATACTGGGGAGGGACTGATTTTATTAATCGTGGGAGCACGGACCGTTCATCCCAGTGGCAAAGGGAAGGTAAGAGTCCTTTGGCACAAATATGGGTAAACTAATAAATTCAATTGCTTTTTATTCTCATTGAATGTGATGTAGGACTGAAATAAAGGAGAGTGAGAAGAGAGGAAAAGGTGTGACATAATTATTCAGCCGACTCATTGGAAAAGACCCTGATGCTGTGAAATATTTAAGGCAAAAGAAGAGGATTGCAGAGGATGAAATGGTTGGATAGCATCACCAATTCAATGGACGTGAACTTGGGCAATCTCTGTGAGATAGTGAGGGACAGGGAGGCTTGGTGTACTGCAGTCCATGGGGTTGCAAAGAGTTCGACACAACTTAGTGACTGGACAACAGTAGCAGTCATTCAGGAGGATAGAGAAATGGTCTGTGATTACAAGGCCGCACCTTGGCCCGCTTGTCTCTGATCATAGGTGCATAGTGAGGTCAGTCAGCAGAGTTAAAAAACTCACTTGGATGTGTGGATGATGTGGTGGTAGGATTTATCTAGGTTTGGGGTGTGCCTGCTGATGATGATAGGGGAAGAGGGGACAAGGTAGTTGAGGGTTTGACAAGGTGTTCAAAAGAGCGGGGTATAGTGATGGGCCATGGACTCTAGGTTGGTGAAGAACAGTGAAAGGATCAATGGATTGTAGAACTAGAGTTTTAAAAAAGATTTTCAAGGAGGTGAATTGAAAAAATAAGGGGTGGCTGAAGAGTAGGATGCTAGAAATTGAGATGGTGGAGGGGGTCAAATTATTGGTAATGACAGGTTCTAGGGTATGATTATGAGAATGAGTCGCTACGGTCAAGTGAGGACCAGATTCTGAGAGGAAAGGAGACCGTCAGGGATCATCTGTGCAGATATTTAAATTATCATGCATTTTATTTCTAGGTATTTATCCATTTCTTCT
This sequence comes from Bison bison bison, assembly GCF_000754665.1. Lineage (NCBI taxonomy): Eukaryota > Metazoa > Chordata > Mammalia > Artiodactyla > Bovidae > Bison > Bison bison. Next base: position 5,085,506 of record NW_011495058.1, read on the forward strand.
AGGTTCTCAGATTTCTTGGCATATAAATTGTTCATAGTAGTCTCTTATGATCCTTTGTATTTCTGTGGTATCAATCATGATGTTTCTTCTTTCATTTTGGACTTTGAGTCTTTTTTTTTTCTTGATAAGTCGAGCTAAGGGTTTGTCCATTTTGTTTATCTCTTCAGAGAACCAGCTCTTAGTTCATTGATCTTTTCCTAGTCTTTTTAGTCTTTATTTCATTTATTTTGTTTTACTCTGACCTTTATTTCTTTCCTTCTATAAAGTATGGGTTTCATTTGTTCTTCTCTTTTTAGTTCCTTGAGGTGTAAATAAGCTTGTTTATTTGAGATTTATCTTGTTTCTTCATGTATGCATTTATCCTTATGATGAACTTCCCTGTTAGAATTGTTTTTGCTGTATCCCATAAGTTTTGGTATGTTATTTTTCCATTTTCTTTTGTCTCAAGGTATTTGTTGATTTCTTTTATCACGCAGTTTGATAACAACAGCGTTGGAGAGAGTATCACAGCCACGAGCTAAAATTGTTCAGGAGTGAGGTTGGGGGTGTCATGTTGATGACCACAACAGAATTAGGAATGGTGTGGTCTGATAATGTGAGGTTGAAAGCTGGAAGCTTTTAGAGACCAGTGAGATAGGAATTTGGAAGTGGCAATGAGAAATAAGAGCACCAACCTTGTCTCCAGCTTAATGGGAAGAGGATTATGAGCATTAAGGCAGACAGACTGCAGAGGGCTGCAGGGAGAGCCAGGTTTCAGTTGGCAGTGACTTTCAACCCTGGCTGCACACCTAAATCACCAGGGAGGGCTTGTAAACATACCATTTCCTGGGTCCCAGCCCCTGGAGATTCTGACTCAAATAGTCTGAGGTGGAGCTCAGGCTTGGGTAATTTTCTGAAACTCCCAGGTGATTGTGTGTGCAGCCAGGGTTGTGTCCCAAGCAGGAACGTCTGAGAAAAGGTTGAGTAATTGAGAATGATAGAGGTGTGTCTGAGGGCAGTAGGGAAAGGGTTCTGAAGTTCACGGGGATGGGACATCTTTTCAAAGTTTACTGCCCTTTTGAGTTTTTGTGAATTACCTGTTTCATACCCATTACTCTAGTTTTCTATTGGTGAACGTTTGATTTGGTTTGAGCTTGTTTATTGAAGTATTTCATTAATACTGAAAATAATATGCACCTCTACACATTGTGTAATGAGCACCCAAATCAGGAAGTAGAATGTTACTAGCATCCAGAAGCCACATTTGAGCCCCCACCCTTTCTAGTCACATTTGCTAGGTTCGATTTTTAAAAGGATCTATGTTGCCTACCTTGAACAACAAAATTTCATGTTAAAGTGTACTGGGTTTAGGTAATACGAGAAGCCAAAATGATCCTAGCCATGGTACATGATACATAGAAAATGGCTTGAAAATCCACAATAACATTTTTTCATCTGAAAACTGGCCTCTTGGCAGTGCACTGTAGTTGGAAACACACAAGAGATGATGATCTTTTCAGCCTTCTCTCTCATCAGCTCTACTCCTGTCTGATTGGAAACAAGCTGTTCTGGCAAGTGAAAATGTGCTCTAGGTGACAAGGGGCCTCACTCAGTTAGCCAGGATGGTTTGGGTCTCCCATACCTGCCTGACTGTGGTTCGGAGTCTAGGGTTAGGGCTTGTGAAACAGCTGTAAGCCAGGCTTGCGTCAGGGAAGAGCTCTAAGGAATGGCCACCATGGTTTTTCTTAACTGTAAAATATGTCTCATAAGTGTACATTGCCAGATTCTGCTTTTTGATAGCTGTTAATTTCCAGTATTTTGACCACTGCTATTAAAAAAATGTAAAAGCTGGAGTTTTGGTCTATGAATTTCTTGACAAAAAGCAGGGAAGCAGAAGCTCATAGGGCATTATGATGAAGGCTTTTTATTATACTATCAGGAGCAGGAAGTGCCGGTTTCTTTTATTTTAGCTATACCTATAGCATCTGTTGAAAAATAAAGCTAATCAAAAATGGCATAAATATTAAAGATTATTAGGAAAAAATGGTAAGGACAAAATACTGCTTACTTGCTTTCAGATAGTAACGTTGTACCACATTCTCTAAAATTCTTTGAAGTTTAGATGAGTATAATATCAGAGTTTGTTATAACTAATGTACCAAATAACTTACTGATATTACATTTCTTGAGGGAAGTATTTTCATTCTCATGTCCGTTGCTCAGTGATGCAGTGAGAATGAGTAAAGATAGGTTAGGATGTTGAATGGCCATATAGGGAGTTGTTCCTCCTTTAGGTTGCATTGTCCTGGTGCTCAGTTGCTAAGTCACATCTGACTGTCTGTGACCCTGTGGGCTGCAGCATGCCAGGCTTCCCTGTCCTTCACTATCTCCCAGAGTTTGCTCAGACTCATGTCCATTGAGTCTGGGATGCCATCCAACCATCTCTGTTGCCCGCTTCTCCTCCTGCCCTCAATCTTTCCCAGCATCAGGGTCTTTTCAAATGAGTCAGCTCTTCGCATCAGGTGGCCAAAGTATTGGAGTTTCAGGTTCAGCATCAGTCCTTCCAATGAATATTCAGAACTGATTTCCTTTAGGATGGACTGGTTGGATCTCCTTGCAGTCCAAGGGACTCTCAAGAGTCTTCCTCAGTACCACAATTCAAAAGCATCAATTCTTCAGCACTCAGCCTTCTTTATGGTCTAACTCTCACATCCATACATGACTACTGGAAAAACCATAGCTTTGACTAGATGGACCTTTGTCAACAAAGTGATGTGTCTGCTTTTTAATACACTGTTTAGTTTTGTCTTAGCTTTTCTTCCGAGGGGCAAGCATCTTTTAATTTCATGGCTGTGGTCACTGTCTGCAGTGATTTTTGGAGCCCAAGAAAATAAAATCTGCCATTGTTTCCACCTTTCCCCGATCTGTTTGCCATAAAGTGTTGAGACCGGATGCCATGATCTTAGTTTTTTGAATGATACGTTTTAAGCCAGCTTTTTAAATCTCCTCTTTCACCTTCATCAAGAGGCTCTTTAGTTCTCTTCCTAGGGAAGCATTGTCCTAGGTAAGCCTTTGACCTTTAAAAAGGGTAATTTGAGTAGAAAGATCAGTGGTTGCCATGGGTTGGTGGCAAGGGAGGGATGAAGGGGCAAAGTCAAGAGGACTTTTAGGGCAGTGACACTGTTCTATATGATACTATAATTGTGGCTACATGTGGTTATACATTTGTCAAAACCCATGGAATGTTAACTCCAAGAGTGAACCCTGATGTAAACTATGGACTTTAGATGATGTGTCACTGTAGGCTTATTGATTGTAATAAATGTGACCCTCTGGCTCAGGATATTGATAGTAGGAGAGGCTATGTGTATGGGACCGGGGATGGATGGGAGCTCTCTTCTGCTCAGTTTTCCTGTGAACCTAAAACGGTTCTAAAAACCAAGTTTGCTACTAAACTAAAAGGTAATTTATAGGCTTTTTTGGATAGCAAGTTGTAATATTTAACGATGCTTTCTAATGTAAAGTTATTCCCTTATCTATCATATGGCTTTCATTTGACAGTATACACCTGCTTCTTAATATTTGTCATCAGTAAGTGTGAAAAATAACTAGCTGTTATCCTCTCAAATGGTAGAATCTTTTTATTTTACAAATGAGCAAACCTGGGCCTTTAGAGATATGGAGACTAGGGCTTAGGCTTCCAAATGTTTACCTCATTATCCCCAGAACCATAGCTTTCCTTCCATGAACATAAATATTTGTCCTGATTTCAGCTGTGATGTCCTTAAAATGTTGATTCCATATACATTTTTTTTTTAACATAGTTATCATTTAGAACAGGCAATCATTTACAAAACCTGTAGCTCTCTTCTTTCTGTGTAAATTACCCAGATATTTATTTCTGAATTCCCAAAGCCTACCTTTCTAATATTTATGTAAGAGTTAATTGAAACCAAAAAGTGTGTATCTGGATTATTATCTTAGAGGAGATACTCCTTAACTTTTAGGTTGACTATAAATCTTTATACTTTTCTGTGTTCCTCTGGTACATTTGTGTAGGATGTTAATGATTATAATCAATTCTTTCTGGTAAGAAGCCTAGGTATTGTTTCTGGAGATTGAGTTATATTGAATAGCTGAGAATTGCTACAATCAATAAATATTCAAATTCCATGAACAATATTCTTATGTATTAAGGATTAACTACATAGTATATTTCATACTTTATCTTTTTAAAATTAGTATTCTGAAATCATGGACATTTAATTCATTTTTTTACATTTAAGTGTTTGTTGTTCTTTGTATTTATTAATCTGTTGGTTACCAGTTTCATAACTCATGATTTGTCCTGAATGACACTTTCTACTTCCTAGGAACTGGTTCCTACATGGTTCCCAATCCTTCCTCCCCAAAACTAAAGATTGGTTAACCTTCTAAAATTTTCTTTCTTTTCCTAATGGTATAATATTATCATTTTATGTATTTTAATTATTGTTGTTCAGTTGCTCAGTTGTGTCCGACTCTTTGCAACCCCCTGGACTGCAGTGTGCCAGGCTTTGCTGTCCTTCATCATCTCCTGGAATTTGCTCAAACTCATGTCCATTGAGTCAGTGATGCCATCCAACCATTTTGTCCTCTGTCATCTCCTTCTCCTGCCTCAATCTTTCTTAGCATCAGGGTCTTTTCTAATGAGTCAGCTCTTCCCATCAGGTGGCCAAAGTATTGGAGCCTCAGCTTCAGCATCAGTCCTTCCAATGAATATTCAGGGTTTATTTCCTTTAAGGATTGACTGGTTTGATCTCCTTGCTCTCCAAGGGACTCTCAAGAGTCTTCTCCAACACCACAGCTTGAAAGTATCAATTCTTCAGGGCTCAGCCTTTATGGTCCAACTCTCACATCTCTACATGACTACTGGGAAAACCATAGCTTTGACTAGATGGACCTTTGTCAGCAAAGTGATTAGGATCATCAGAATATGTCATCTGTTGACTTTTAAAATTTACATGGATTAGTTAAAAGTTTAATAAATAATAGTTTAGAGAGTCAGATTTTCCCACATACTTAGTGTTTTCAAGATGTTATTTATTTGTCCTCAAAATAAAAAAGTCTACTTTTCTACTCTCCATTTCCATGGGAAGATGAAATACTAAGCCCTGGTTTTAAATTTAAAGAGAATAAACTTTTGGTCTTTTTTCCTTTCTCCCCTAATACATTACATTATAGCACTTTGAAGAGACTATAGAGGATTATTTATTTAGATCAACTTTTTCATTTTATGGATGAGGAAAGCGGGATGCGAAAGTTAAGTGACTTGCCCAAGTAAGATCTTACAGCCAGTGCCACGTCTTTGGCTCAAACCCTGATCCTTCTCCCACCTCCACCCGCTATTTTTTGTGTCTTTGTGCTTCTTAGTGGCACTAAGCTTCCCAGCTACTCTATTCTGGTCCAGTCTGCAGTACTATTAATGCTTTCTTGGCCACCTTGTCCACACCTTCCTGAAGATCTACAATAGCGTAGACTTGCTTTATTCATGGAAATCAGTGGAGGAATCCCTATGGAAAGCTGCTAGCAGCACTATGGTAGGCAGAATAATGTTGTTGCTGTCATCTCCATTACCCCCACCCTAGTGTGTTCACATTCAAACCTTGGAACTGTTGATTATATTAACATTATGTGGTAAAGCGAAGTGAAAGTGTTAGTCGCTCAGTCGTGTCCAACTCTTTGTGACCCCATGGACTATAGCCCACCAGCCTCCTCCGTCCATGGGATCTCCCAGGCAAGAATACTGGAGTGGGTTGCCATTTTCTTCTCCAGGGGATCTTCCCAACCCAGGGATCAAACCCCAGTCTCCTGCATTGCAGGCAGACTCTTTACCATCTGAGTTACGTGGTAAGGGGAGTTAAAATTACTATTCAGCTGACCTCAAAATATGGAGATTATTCTGGATTAATTTGGTGATCCCAGTGTAATCACGGGTCCCTAAAAGTGGAAAAGGGGAATCAAAAGAAAGAACCAGAGAGAGAGCCACGTGAGAAGGACCAAGCCTCCTTTGAAGATGGAGGAAGGGACCGTGAGTCAAGGAAGGTGGATGACATCTACAAGATGGAAAGTCAAAGAAAGAAATTCTTCTGTAAAGCTCCCAGAAAAGGTATATCCTACTGACACCCTGATCGTAGCCCTGTGAGGTCTGTTAGACTTCTAATGAGCAGAACCTAGGATAATAAATCTGTGTTTTATTTTTTTAAATGTTGATGTATTTAGTTTTTTGGCTGCACTGGGTCTTCATTGCTGCACATAGGCGCTCTCTAGTTACAGGGAGCGGGGCTACTCTTGGTTATGGTGCACGGGCTTCTTGTTGCTGTGGTTTCTCTTGGTGGGGAGCACAGGCTCTGGACTCCTGGGCTTCAGTAGTTGTGGCGCATGGTTCTGGCTGCCCTGAGGCATGTGAGATCTTCCCAGACCAGGGATCGAACCCACGTTCCCTGTATTGGCAGGCAAATTTTTAACCACTGGACCACGAGTGAAGTCCAAATCTGTGTTGTTTTAAGCCGCTGAGTTTGTGGTAATTTGTTACGGTAGCCATAGAAAACTCATACAAGCATTTGTACTGCTCCTCAGAAAAAGTCCTCCACTTGGCTTTCCCACTTTCCTCATGACCTGATTATTTCATTGGCTGCCTTGATTTCCCTTATGAATCCTGGCTCCATGTTTCTTATCTAGATCCTTGGATAAAACAACCCAGTATAAGACTGTCTGCTCCCACTCAACTCTGACTGTCCTTCAGATACACCTTCCCAATATTTGCTCATTGGCTTTACAAACCACAATCTGTATTAAGAGGCTACATAAAATTTTGAAACTGTTCTGCTATTGTTTGCTACTTTCCAGGAATTCAAGGTCATATGCTGACCCAGTGTTTCTAACTGCCCTATTCTAAATCTTAAGAATTATTTTTTTGTTACCTTGTAATGCTTACTGGGGAAATTATGTGTATGGCTACACATGTACTTGCGTATAGCTTCCTATTTATGAAAGAGACAGTGAAATCTATATTTTGTTTCTACTTGACAGAGGAGGAAAATTCTGGGTCATTGCCTGGTTACCTATTTTATTGGGCTGACTTGCTCAGCAGGCTAAAGTGCATGTTTGATAGCCTAACTTGTCAAGATGTTGGGTAATAGATACCAACACATTTACTGGCTCCTACAAATGATTTAATCCTTGACTTGATACAGCACAAACTTCTTTCTTATTGCCCAGTGACTATTGTAGAATTAACTGGTGGTGGGAGCTTAATTTTGCAGGAGCCTTAGTGGGTCAGTGTGATATGAATTAATTAGGACAACTAACTCTACTGGCCTTTTCAAATTAATCTTATTTTCCATGGGGCCGGGAGGCTTGAATTCACCCAAAATGTCTGTCTTCTCGTCGCATTCCATTCTGTGTTAGGGAAAGGCAGAATGCATAATTCTGACACTTGCATTTGTTCATTGCCTGGCAGGGAAATTTGTTCAGTTCAGTTCAGTTGCTCAGTCATGTCTGATTCTTTGCAACCTCATGGACTGCAGCACGCCAGGCTTCCCTGTCCATCACCAACTCCCAGAGCTTGCTCAAACTCAGGTCCATCTAGTTGGTGATGCCATGAAACCATCTCATCCCCTGTTGTCCCCTTCTCCCCCTGCCTTCAATCTTTCTCAGCATCAGGGTCTTTTCCAGTGAGTCAGTTCTTTTCATCAGGTGGCCAAAGTATTGGAGTTTCAGCTTCAGCATCAGTCTTTCCAATGAATATTTAGGACTGACTTCCTTTAGGATGAACTGGTTGGATCTCCTTGCAGTCCAAGGGACTCTCAAGAGTCTTCTCCAACAACACAGTTCAAAAGCATCAGTTCTTTGGCATTTAGCTTTCTTTATTCTGGAAAAACCATAACTCTGACTAGATGGACTTTTGGTGGCAAAATAATGTCTCTGCTTTTTAATATGCTGTCTAGAGTTGGACTGTGAAGAAGGCTGAGCGCCAAAGAAATGATGCTTTTGAACTGTGGTGTTGGAGAAGACTCTTGAGAGTCCCTTGGACTGCAAGGAGATCCAACCAGTCCGTTCTGAAGGAGATCAGCCCTGGGATTTCTTTGGAGGGAATGATGTTGAAGCTGAAACTCCAGTACTTTGTCCACCTCATGCGAAGAGCTGACTCATTGGAAAAGACTCTGATGCTGGGAGGGATTGAGGGCAGGAGGAGAAGGGAACGCCAGAGGATGAGATGGCTGGATGGCAACACTGACTCGAAGGACTTGAGTCTGAGTGAACTCCGGGAGTTTGTGATGGACAGGGAGGCCTGGCATGTTGCGATTCATGGGGTCGCAAAGAGTCGGACACGACTGAGTGACTGAACTGAACTGAACTGAAGTTGGTCATAACTTTTCTTCCAAGGAGCAAGTGTCTTTTAATTTGATGGCTGCAGTCACCATCTGCAGTGATTTTGGACCCCAAGAAAATAAAGTCTCTCACTGTTTCCATCGTTTCCCCATTTATTTGCCATGAAGTGATGGGACTCGATGCCATGATCTTAGTTTTTTGAATGTTGAGTTTTAAGTCAACTTTTTCACTGTCCTTTTTCACTTTCATCAAGAGGCTGTTTAGTTCTTTGCTTTCTGCCAAAAGGGTGGTGTCATCTGCATGTCTGAGGTTATTGATATTTTTCCTGGCAGTCTTGATTCCAGCTTATCCTTCATCTAGACTGGCATTTTGCATGATGTACTCTGCATAGGCAAGTCTGGGTCAGTCTTCTGTGGGGTCATTGCTCCTTTCTCCTGGGTCCTGGTGCGCACAAGGTTCTGTTTGTGCCCTCCACGAGTTTATTTCCCAGTCCTGTGTAAGTTCTGGCAGCTCTGTGGTGGGGTTAATGACGACCTCCTCCAAGAGGGCTTATGCCATACCCAAGTCTGCTGCACCCAGAGCCTTGCCCCTGTGGCAGTCCACTGCTGACTCATACCTCCACAGGAGATACTCAAACACAGTTCTGTCTCAGTCTCTGTGGGATCCCTGGTTACTGGTGCGCACAAAGTTTGTTTGAGCCCTCTGAGTATCTCTGGTGGTAATGAGGTTTGATTCTAAATATGAGTTTGCCCCTCCTACCCTCTTGCTGGGGCCTCTTTGCCCTTGAACTTGGGGTTTCTCCTCACAGCCGCTTCAGTGCTGTGCAGCTGCCGTTCCAGCCAACACAAGAGAAGACTCTACACATGGACATCACCAGATGGTCAATACCGAAATCAGATTGATTATATTCTTTGCAGCCAAAGATGGTGCAGCTCTATACAGTCAGCAAAAACAAGACTGGGAGCCGACTGTGGTTCAGATCATGAACTCCTTATTGCCAAATTCAGACTTATATTGAAGAAAGTAGGGAAGAACCACCAGACCATTCAGGTATGATCTAAATCAAATCCCTTATGATTATACAGTGGAAGTGAGAAATAGAGTCAAGGGATTAGATCTGATAGATAGAGTGCCTGATGAACTATGGAATGAGGTTCATGACATTGTACAGGAGACAGGGATCAAGAAAAAGAGTTGCAAAAAAGCAAAATTACTGTCTGTTACAAATAGCTGTGAAAAGAAGAGAAGCTAAAAGCAAAGGAGAAAAGGAAAGATATACCTTTTTGAATGCAGAGTTCCAAAGAATGCAAGGAGAGATAAGAAAACCTTCCTTAGTGATCAATGCAAAGAAATAGAGGAAAACGATATAATGGGAAAGACTAGAGATCTCTTCAAGAAAATTAGAGGTACCAAGGGAACATTTCATACAAAGATGGGCTTGATAAAGGACAGAAATGGTATGGACCTAACAGAAGCCGAAGATATTAAGAAGAGGTGGCAAGAGTACACAGAAGAACTGTACAAAAAAGATCTTCACGACCCAGATAATCATGATGGTGTGATCACTCATTTGGAGCCAGACATCCTGGAATACGAAGTCAAGTGGGCCTTGGAAGCATCATTACAAACAAAGCTAGTGGAGGTGATAGAATTCCAGTTGAGCTATTTCAAATCCTAAAATATGATGCTGTGAAAGTGCTGCACTCAACATGCCAGCACATTTGGAAAACTCAGCAGTGGCCACAGGACTGGAAAAGGTCAGTTTTCATTGCAATCCCAAAGAAAGGCAATGCCAAAGAATGCTCAAACTACGATACAATTTCAGTCATCTCACACACTAGTAAAGTAATGCTCAAAATTCACCAAGTCAGGCTTCAACAGTATGTGAACTGCCAAATTCCAGATGTTCAAGCTGGTTTTAAAAAAGGCCGAGGAAACAGAGATCAAATTGCCAACATCCATGGATCATCAGAAAAGCAAGAGAGTTCCAGAAAAACATCTAGTTCTGCTTTATTGACTATGCCAAAGCCTTTGACTGTGTGGATCACCACAAACTGTGGAAAATTCTGAAAGAGATGGGAATACCAGACCATCTGACCTGCCTCTTGAGAAATCTGTATGCAGGTCAGGAAGCAACAGAACTGGACATGGAACAGTAGACTGGTTCCAAATAGGAAAATGAGTACGTCAAAGCTGTGGCCACCCACTCCAGTACTCTTGCCTGGAAAATCCCATGGATGGAGGAGCCTGGTAGGCTACAGTCCATGGAGTTGCTAAGAGTTGGACATGACTGAGCAACTTCGCTTTCATTTTTCACTTTCATGCATTGGAGAAGGAAATGGCAACCCACTCCAGTGTTCTTGCCTGGAGAATCCCAGGGACGGGGGAGCCTGGTGGGATGCCATTATGGGGTTGTACAGAGTTCGACATGACTGAAGTGACTTAGCAGCAGCAGTAGCAAGGCTGTATATTGTCACCCTGCTTATTTAAATTTTATGCAGAGTGTATCATGAGAAATGGTGGGCTGGATGAAGCAGAAGCTGGAATCAAGATTGCTGGGTGAAATATCAATAACCTCAGATATGCAGATGATACCACCCTTATGGCAGAAAGCAAGGAAGAACTACACAGCCTCTTGATGACAGTGAAAGAGGACAGCAAAAAAATTGGGTTAAAACTTGGCATTCAGAAAATTAAGATCAGGGCATCTGATCCCATCACTTAATGGCAAATAGATGGGGAAACAATGGAAACAGAGACTTTCTTTTCTTGGGCTCCAAAATCACTGCAGATGGTGACTGCAGCCATCAAAAGATGCTTACTCCTTGGAAGAAAAGTTATGACCAACCTAGACAGCATATTAAAAAGCAGAGACATACTTTGCCTCCAAAAGTCTGTCTAGTTAAAGCTGTGGTTTTTCCCATAGTCTTGTATGAATGTCTGAGTTGGATTATAAAGAAAGCTGAGTGCCGAAGAATTGATGCTTTTGAACTGTGTTGTTGGAGAAGACTCTTGAGAGTCCCTTGGACTGCAAGAAGATCCAACCAGTTCATCCTAAAGGAAGTCAGTCCTGAATATTCATTGGAAGGACTGATGCTGAAGCTGAAACTCCAGTACTTTGGCCACCTGATGAAAAGAACTGACTCACTGGAAAAGACCCCGATGCTGAGAAAGATTGAAGGCAGGGGGAAAAGAGGACGACAGAGGATGAGATGGTTTCATGGCATCACCGACTAGATGGACCTGAGTTTGAGCAAGCTCTGGGAGTTGGTGATGGACAGGGAGTCCTGGAGTGCTGCAGTCCACGGGGTCCCAAAGAGTCGGACGCGACTGGACTGACTGACTGACTCTGCATAGAAGTTAAATAAGCAGGGTGACAATATACAGCCTTGACATACTCCTTTCCCAATTTGGAACCAGTCCATTGTTCCTTGTCCAGTTTTAACTGTTGCTTCTTGACCTGCACACAGATTTCTCAGGAGGCAGGTAAGGTGGTCTGTTATTCCCATTTCTTGAAGAATTTTCCAGTTTGTTGTGGTCTGCATAGTCAGAGGCTTTGGTGTAGTCAATAAAGCAGAAGTAGATGTTTTTATGGAACTCTCTTGCATTTTCAATGATCCAGCAGATGTTGGGAATTTGGTCTCTGGTTCCTCTGACTTTTCTAAATCCAGCTCGAACATCTGGAAGTTCGCAGTTCATGTACTGTTGAAGCCTGGCTTGGTGAATTTTGAGCATTAATTTACTGGCATGTGAGATGAGTGAAATTGTGCAGTAGTTTGAACAGTCTTTGGCATTGCCTTTTTTTGGGATTGGAATGAAAACTGACCTTTTCCAGTCCTGTGGCCACTGCTGAGTTTTCCACATTTGCTGGCATATTGAGTGTAGCACTTTCACAGCAGCACCTTTTAGGTTTGAAATAGCTCAACTGGAATTCCATCACTTGCACTAGCTTTGTTTGTTGTGATGCTTCCTGAGGCCCACTTGACTTAGTATTCCAGGATGTCTGGCTCTAGGTGAGTGATCACACCATCGTGGTTATCTGGGTCATGAAGATCTTTTTTGTACAGTTCTTCTGTGTGCTCTTGCCACCTCTTCTTAATATCTTCTGCTTCTGTTAGGTCCATACCATTTCTGTTCTTTATTGAGCCCATCTTTGCATGAAATGTTTCCTTGGTATCTCTAATTTTCTTGAAGCGATCTCTAGGCTTTTCCATTTTATTGTTTTCCTCTATTTCTTTGCGTTGATCACTGATGAGGGCTTTCTTTTCTCTCGTTTCTATTCCTTTGGAACTCTGCATTCAGATGGGTATTTTTTCCTTTTCTCATTTGTCTTTCACTTCTCTTCTTTTCTCAGGTATTTGTAAGGCCTCCTCAGACCACCATTGTGCCTTTTTGCGTTACTTTTTCTTGGGGATGGTCTTGATCACTGCCTCCTGCACAGTGTCACGAACCCTCATCCACAGTTCTTCATGCACTCTATCAGAGCTAATGCCTTGAATCTATATGTCACTTCCAGGTCTTGTTCCTTGTCTGGAAGGGAAATTTTTTATTGATGCAAAATTTCTTGACTCACTGTGAAGATTTATTAGCCCCTTTTGGGCCCTCCTTCCTTCTCCATCAAGTAATTTCCCAGGTATAAGGAAGAAGATATTTTAAATTTTTATAGGCCTTAGAGACTTTGGTGAGTGTTGTTGATCAGCTAATTCTGCAGATGGTATGTTGTTGGGTCTTGCTTTTTTTCTTTTTTCCATTAGGATGATCTCTGCCATCTAAGCATAATGTTTAGACAATTTGCATTTATTATCAACATGATCAATTTAAAATTTCCCATCTTGTTCTCTGTTTTCTAAATGTCTCATCTTTATTCCTCTTTCTTCATGTTTTCCTCGTTTCTTTTGGATTAACAGTATTTTTTTGTGATTCCATTCTATCTCCATTATTGGCTTATTAGCTGTACCTTTTGTTTTACTTTCTAGTAGTTACTCTAGAGTTTATATAGCTAATTATTAATTTATCTTTAAGTGATATACCATTTCACACAGGAATCTTACACAGTATACTTCCATTCTGCGTCCTCATCTTATGTTATTTTATCACATTTTACTTCTACTTGTTATAAACAACATACCTAATTATTGAACTTTCTTTAAAGAGCCAGGTAGTTTTTTCCAGCTTTTGAGGTATAATTTACAAAACTGTATTTAAAGTGTACAACGTGATGATTTGATATTGGTATAGATTGTGAAAGTATTTCCAGAATCAACTTAACCATTACCTTAGTGATTGTGTGTGTGTGTGTGACAACCTTTAATATCTACTCTCTGCAAATTTCAGTTATCTAATACAGAATATAATCACCATTCTGTACTTTCATTGTGCTGTTTTTGTGGTAGTCATGTTGTACTTAGATTCTCAGGACTTTTTCATCTAATAACTGAAAGTTTGTACCCTTTAACCTCTCTCCATTTCCCTAGTCTCCGGCAACCACCCTACCACTCTGTTTCTGTGAGTTCAGCTTTCTTTTAAGAGTGTCCAGTATTTGAGATTATGCAATATTTCTTTTTATTTCTCTGGGTTATCTCACTTAGCATAATGTCCTCCGGTTTCATCCAGGTTGTTGCAAATGATAGGATTTCCTTGTGTGTGTGTTTTTTTAATGGCTTAATATTATTCCTTTGTATTTACATCTTTTTATACACAATTTTAGTTGCATGCAGAGTGTTGAACACATCCCTCATGAAAGTGTGGAGCAGGGGGGAGCCTGCCACTGGGTGGGAGAGTGTGTGTGAGTGAGGTGCACAGATCGTTGAGGTTACTGAAGGTGAGGCCTCCCCAGCAGTTCAGCTGTGGATTTGCTGCTGTCCTCGAAACGGTTAGTAGGATCCATGTTACTTTGACACGTCTCTGGCTCTGGCAGCCCCTCCCTGCCCCTCAGTTGTACATTCACCTCAGTACCCCTAGATGGGGCAGGAAAGAAGTGGGTCCTTTTGGCAGTATGCTGTCCAGCTGGGGAAGCTGAGTACTCACTTGCATGCTCTCAAACATTCCATGGTGGGAGAAATAGCTGGCGAGAGATCCTGAGTTACACCACTGTGGGGGAGAGGGTAACGTGGTCGTTTTACTTCTACATCTAATCCCTTTTTTATTTTGCTCCCGTAGTATCCTGGAGCTTCTCTGCTGGACTCCGGAGTTCTACAAAAGCTGCCTTCTTGGTAGGTGATTGTCCTAGTCAGTTGGTCTTTGGGGAAATAGCAGTAGAAAACTCTTGTGCCATCTTGCTGATGTCATTTCAATTAACCTTTAAAAAGATTAAAATTGAGAGAAAAATGTCCTTAGCATTTAGCCATGTGTTTTATATTGTAGGCCTCTCTGGCTTTTTTGTGGTTACAAGTTTCCATTTGGTATTTTTCTTCTGCTGGAAGAACTTTAATATTTCTCATGAGATAAGTCAGAGAAAGACAAATACTGTATGATATCACTTATATGAAGAATCGGAAAAAAACAAACTCATAGAAACAGAGTAAAATGTTGGTTACCAGAGGATCGTAGGTGGATGGATAGGAAAGATGTTTAAGAGGACAGACTTGCTACCAAGTAGTTAAATAAGTGGTAGAGAATTAATGCATAGTACAGAGACTACAGATAATATTGTTACAATCATCAAACTTGCTAAGAAACAAACTCAGTTATTCCAACCACTAAAAAGAAAATAGTTAAATAATGTGATAAAGGTGATTATTGCTACAAAGGCAATTGTATTACAATATAAATTGTATACCTTAAATTTACACAATGTTATATGTCAAATATATTTTTGCTGAAGTATGGTTGCTTTATAATGTCGTTAGTTTCTGCTGTACAGCAAACTGAATCAGCCACATGTATTCATATATCCTGTCTTCCTTGGATTTCCTTCCCATTTAGGTCACCACAGGGCTTTGAGTAGAATTCCCTGTACTATATAGTTCATTCTTATTAGTTATTTCATTTAGTTCACTTCAGTCGCTCAGTTGTGTCCGACTCTTTGTGACCCCAAGAATCACAGCATGCCAGGCCTCCCTGTCCATCACCAACTCCCGGAGTTTACCCAGACTCGAGTCCATTGAGTCGGTGATGCCATCCAGCCATCTCATCCTCTGTCGTCCCCTTCTCCTCCTGCCCCCAATCCATCCCAGCATCAGGGTCTTTTCCAATGAGTCAACTCTTCGCATGAGGTGGCCAAAGTACTGAAGTTTCAGCTTCAGCATCAGTCCTTCCAATGAACTTCCAGGACTGATCTCCTTTAGGATGGACTGGTTGGATCTCCTTGCAGTCCAAGGGACTCTCAAGAGTCTTCTCCAACACCACGGTTCAAAAGCATCAATTCTTCGGCACTCAGCCTTCTTCACAGTCCAACTCTCACATCCATACATGACCACTGGAAAAACCATGACTAGATGGACCTTTGTTGGCAAAGTAACGTTTCTGCTTTTCAATATGCTATCTAGGTTGGTCATAACTTTCCTTCCAAGGAGTAAGCGTCTTTTAATTTCATGGGGGCAATCACCATCTGCAGTGATTTTGGAGCCC
>NW_011495058.1:5101526-5122956 GCF_000754665.1 Bison bison bison
TGGAACCAGTCTGTTGTTCCATGTCCAGTTCTAACTGTGGCTTCCTGACCTGCATATAGGTTTCTCAAGAGGCAGGTCAGGTGGTCTGGTATTCCCATCTCTTTCAGAATTTTCCACAGTTTATTGTGATCCACACAGTCAAAAACTTTGGCATAGTCGATAAAGCAGAAATAGATGTTTTTCTGGAACTCTCTTGCTTTTTCGATGATCTAGTGGATGTTTGCAATTTGATCTCTGGTTCCTCTGCCTTTTCTAAACCAGCTTGAACATCTGGAAGTTCATGGTTCACGTATTGCTGAAGCCTGGCTTGGAGAATGTTAAACATTACTTTACCAGCGTGTGAGATGAGTACAGTTGTGTGGTAGTTCGAGCAGTCTTTGGAATTGCCTTTCTTTAGGATTGGAATGAAAGCTGAGTAAAGTTATTTCATGAGTAGTGTATATATCCCAGTCTCCCAATCCTTACCAGCCCCCCTTCCCCTCTTGGTACTCATACATTTGTTCTCCGTGTCTCTATTTCTGCTTTGCAAATAGGTTCATCTATGCCATTTTTCTAGATTCCACATATATGCATTAATATACAATATTTGTTTTTCTCTTTCTGACTTACTTCATTCTGTATGACTGTTTCTAGGTCCATCCACGTCTGATGGCACCATTTCGTTCCTTTTTGTGGCTGAATAATATTCCACTGTATAAATGTACCACATTTTCTTTATCCATTCCTCTGCTGGTGGAGATTTGGGTTACTTCCATGTCCTGGCTATTGTAAATAGTGCTGCAATGAACACTGAGGGTGAGGGGTACATCATGTATCTTTTTAATTATATTTTTCTCCAGGAGTATGCCTAGGAGTGGGATTGCTGGGTCATATGGTAGTTCTGTGTTTAGTTTTTTGAGGGACCTCCATACTGTTCTCCGTAGTGGTTGTACCAGTTTACATTCCCACCAACAGTGTAGGAGAGTTCCATTTTCTCCATACCGTCTCCAACATTTATTGTTTATGAAATTTTTGATGATGACCATTCTGACCTGTGTGAAGTGATACCTCATTGTAGTTTTCATTTGCATTTCTCTAATAGTGATATTGGGCTTCCATGGTAGCTCAGCTGGTGAAGAGTCTGCCTGTAATGCAGGAGACCCTGATTTGATTCTTGAGTCAGAAAGATCCACTGACAAAAGGATAGGCTACCCACTCCAGTATTCTTGGGCTTCCCTGGTGGTTCAGCTGGTAAAAAATATGTCTGCAATGCAGGAGACCTGGGTTCTATCCCTGGGTTGGGAAGATTCCCTGGAGAAGGGAAAGGCTACCCACTCCAGTATTCTGGCCTGGAGAATTCCATGAACTGTATAGTCCACGGTGTCACAAAGAGTCGAACACAACTGAGCGACTTGCACTTTCAGCAGTGATGTTGAGCATCATTTCATGTGCTTGTTTGCCGTACGGAAGTCTTCTTTGGAAAAATGTCAGTTTAGTCTTCTGCCCATTTTTTTGATTGGGTTGTTTGTTTTTTTGATATTGATCTATATGAGCTGTTTGTATATTTTGGAGATGAATTCCTTGTCAGTTGCTTTATTTGCAAATATTTTCTTGCATTCTGCGGTTGTCTTTTTGTCTTACTTACGGCTTCCTTTGGGCTTCCCTGGTGGCTCAGTGGTAAAGAATTTGCCTCCTAATGCAGGAGATGGCAGGTTTAAGTGTTAGTCACTTAGTCATGTTTGCCTCTTTGCGACCCCATGGACTGTAGCCCACCAGGCTCTTCTGTCCATGGAATTCTCCAGGCAAGAATACTGGAGTGTGTATGGTTTTAAGGAGTGCTCTAATTTCATTCTTTTTACATGTAGCTCTCTTGTATTCATTCCTAGCTCCACTTATTGAAGAGACTGTCTTTTGTCCATTGTATATTCTTGTTTCTTTTGTCAAAGATTAGGTGACCATAGATATGTGGGTTTATCTGTAGGCTTTCTATCTTATTCCATTGATCTATATTTCTGTTTTTGTGCCAGTACCATACTATCTTGATTACTGTAGCTTTGCAGTACAGCCCAAAGTCTGGGAGCCTGATTCCTCCAGCTCTGTTTTTCTTTCTCAAGATAGCTTTGGCTCTTGAGGGTCTTTTGTGTTTCCATACAAATTGTAAATTTTTTTGTTCTAATTCTGTGGAAAATGCCATTAGTAGTTTGATAGAGATTGCCCTGAATCTGTAAAATGCTTTGGGTAGTATGGTCATTTTCACAATATTGATTCTTCCAACCCAAGAACATGATAACATATTTCCATCTGTTATCTTTGATTACTTTCATCAGTATATTTCAAATGTTTCAATTAAAAAATTTCTCATAGTGCATATCTGTTTTCAGTGAATTCTATCAGCGTTTATTTATCTGCAAAAGTTTTTATTTTGCTTTCATTTGTGGAAAATATTTGTGTTGCGTATAGAATGTTGTTAATATTTTTTCTCTGTTGTTTTTTTTTATTCTTTCCACTGAGAAGTGTTTCCTGACATATGGACAGATTTCCTTCTCAGGACCCTCATCTCCATCTCTGACCACTAAAGCTCAGCAAAACTACCCACAAACGCACAGACAGCAGATTGCAGCCAATCTCTCTGTTTTCCCCTCATTTTCATTTGGCTCAAGGAACTCGGTCAAGATGTTATCGTTCAGGCAGAGATGATGATGAAGCGAATTAAACCATGCTGATAGGATTGACTTAGCTAAATAGTGGTGAAGAGCTGAGAGGACTGATGTGTGGAGTAAGAAGTATCCTGAAGACTGACTGTGCTCATCCTGGAAAACATTTTCTTTGTAAAGTAGAACCCAGATTTTCAGTTGGACATACTGTTGTTGCCCAATGAAAAGATTGAAAATCAAGTTTTTTTTGTAGCTAGATGTGACCATATCACTAAATTCAGTTTAGTGAGATGAAAGAAGTGCTGTGTGCAACTTCTAGAAAGTGTTATTAGAAGGATTGAACCCTGCTTCCACTCTTTCCTACTGGCTTTTATAGGCATGTGATAGCAGGCGCCCAAGCAGCTACCCTTGGCCTTGAAGGTGGGGACATGTTTTGAGAATGACACAGCATCAAGAGGGAAAAAGCCTGGCTCTGTGAACCTGTACACACTGGCCCAGCTGCATCTGGGCTTCTTTTTTCGTGAGAATACAATTACCTTGTGTAAGCCATTGGCTTTATCTGTTGTCTGTTTTTGCTCTTGTTGTATGTGGTCGAACTTAATCCTGACTAATGAAAGCCAGGTGACAGAGGAGGCCCAGGTTTGAATCCTGGATGACTGAACAAGTAGTAATGCATTTGGTAAAGAGCAAACAGGTTAGGGGCTTCTAAAGGTAGATAATCCTATAAAACAATTAAACACTGACATGAATAAATCTCAACAGTTAAATTACTTTTTAAAACCTGAAAAGACTAAAGCTTGTTTTTAATTTGAATCCTTTTTCCTTTTGCTTTCTTAGACATGAACATTGATCTCATATGTTAATCATGGGAGGAATTTGATGACTTAGTCTTACATCATAATGGAGTTCTAAAATACTAAGTCTCCCTCTGCCTCATTTTCCTGTTAATGGAGTTACGGGTCTTAATCACATTCTTGAATTAGAGACTTTTAGGTTTGGGGATCCTCAAAAGATTAATTGAAATAAAAACGTGGAAGAATGCATGATATATTGAAACTATTTATAAAGGGCTTTTTTCTCTTTGGATAAGGTCTTTGCCCTGTCACTTACTGTTAACCTTTATCACATGTTTGAACTTTCATGTCAAAATTGTTGTTGAGCACACCTAGGGAAAAATAAATTGAGTTTACCTTTTTGGCTTTATTATCATAAAACATTGAAATGACAGTAGTTTGGTGGAGATTCCAGTTCGCTTTTTCATCCTTTAAGCCAATCACAGAATTTTTAGCATGCAGGTATATTTGTAATCTATTTTCTCCCTCTGACCTTTCTTCTCCAGGACAAAGGTGATGGATTTGTGGTGGTAGTTTTACGCTTGAAGCCACCAGGGAAACATTTAAAATGTCTTTAGGCAAGCTTGTTTTTCCTGTCTTCTTGCCTGGTAGTTAGTGTTGAAAGCTGAGTATCTCTTTGCTTTTTTAAAAGTTTGTCTTCTCTAGGTGCTGGCAAACAAGTTGAAATTTAAATGACCTGTGGAATTCTTCAAGGCAGTGACTGTATGTGGGAAAAGGAAACCTTGAGGCAGATTCTGAACTAGAGTGATGTAATGCATCCCCGGAAAGCAGTGGTTGGAATTTAGGTAACTTTGAGCAGGTAACTTAATAGCAGAGGATACTATACCTCTGCTATACCAGAAACAAGCAGGTATAAAAGAAGAAAAGAAATGGGAACAGTAAGACCATTGATAACAAAATAGAGGAGGGAGTAGGGTTTAGGGCCTCTCTGGAAATCCTTAGAGGCCGATGGCTTTAAAAACCAAGACTACTTCATGTTTCTTTTGATAAAACAGTCATTACAAAATAATAATAAGGCTCAGGCCAGTATCAACACTGAAATTTCACCTATGTCAATTTTTTAATACTTGTTTTAATGGCCTAGGGCAGTGTCATGTACAAAAGACTATCACCCAGACTGTGCATTTCATTGAAAACAAAGGCAGGCGTACTTGGAACTGAATTGACAGCTTTGTGGCTGTAAAGATAAATATAGCACTTTTCAGGTAGTGAATTCATGAATAATCAATGAACCAGCAAAGGACAAAAAGTGACATATGGCAGCCTGGTGTGGATTAAGTGTGATTGTCACTTTCCCCTTCCCACCTTTTTCCTTTCTTTGATTTATTGAAAGAAACAAAGGCAGCCTCACGTAGCCAGAACACAGTACCTCTGGAAAAATCCATGTAGACAAAGTGTTTACCAGCGAGTTTATTCATTAAATGTCTCCTCTTCTCTTTGGTTGTTTTAATAGGCCAGCCCAAGTTGTTTGTGTTAATTGAAATTGTATTCAAAATGAAAGTTTAAACGAGTAAACCAGTTTCTGTTTTTTTAAAAATTACTACTGTACAGTATTTTCAAATCAGTAACACATAACTAGTTACGCTAATATTGCACAGTGTTCTCATGCTTTTACCTAGTGTGTACACCAGGCGAGGTAGAAGGCATTCTTGGTTTTTCCCTTTGTAGCAACCAACAGTTTATTGGAGTCAATGATGATTTTATTATTTTTAACAAAAAAAAAAGGAAACCCCAACAGATTTCACGAAATTCCTTGGTAACACCAAGGTTTTGCAGAATAATAATCTGAGGGGCTGTTAATGGGAAGGTGTTTGTTCACAGCCCAAATAATAACCATAGCATTTTAAAACAATATTCTTCCTGGCAGCTATTGAAGGGTGGGATTTTAGTCCAGTGAGTCAGTTTGCACCTTTTGTTCACCTGGCTTTGTGCCAGGGATCTGATCCTGAAAGATTTAATATTGGAGAGTCTCTGAATAGTCTGATTCTCCAGTCTCGCAATTCTGCTCTAGTTTTTCCAAACCCCTTGAAATTGTCAGAGGAATCAGTGGTAAGATTAAAAAAGAGATTATTTGCTTTGAATGGCTCCTCCTGTTCCTCTACTTTCCAAAAAGTTCTGGAAACTTACTCTTAGACATGCAGATTCCCATCTGATTATGAAATATTTTGTTGATTTATTTGTAAATAATGTGGATCTTGTGGAAGTTTTACTGTGACCTCAGAAATCAAGGTGTGATTTGGGTTAGGTTTGTCGTATTCGACATCAGAGATGGTGTGCAGACCAGAAGTCGAGTCTATGACAGTAGGATGTCCATGGGGCATCCCTTTCCGTCTTTCAGAAACAGTTAAAATGATTTTTATGATGGAATTGAGTACCACGAAATACTGTCATGGTGGAGAGATTATAAGAGACACTTTGTTTTCTTGGTGGTGTAGAGAATCCTGGCTTCACTGATGGCTTCCAGAGGGGAATGGACCTGAAGGGAATGTAGCCTAAAGAACCCTCTTCAGAACTCGTTCTCCTCTTGGTCCCTTTGCCCATTCCAAATTGTGAATGCCATTGTTGTTGTTGTTCAGTCGCTAAGTCATGTCCAACTGTTTGCAATCCCTTGAGCAGCGGCATGCCAGGCTTCCCTGTCCTTTACTATCCCCCGGACTTTGCTCAGACTCACATCCGTTGTGTCAATGATGCCATCCAACCGTCTCATCCTCCTCTTTCACCCCCTTCTCTTCCTGCTCTCCATCTTTCCTAGTATCAAAATCTTCTCTAATGTGTGGGCTTTTAGCATCAGGTACTTTCACTTTTTACTTTCATGCATTGGAGAAGGAAATGGCAACCCACTCCAGTGTTCTTGCCTGGAGAATCCCAGGGATGGGGGAGCATGGTGGGCTGCCATCTATGAGGTCGCAGAGGGTCAGACATGACTGAAGTGATGCAGCAGCAGCAGCAGCCGTTGAAGTATTGAAACTTTGGCATCAGTCCTTCCAGTGAATATTCAGGATTGATTTCATTTAAGATTGACTGGTTTGTTCTCCTTGAAGTTCAAGGGACTCTCAAGAGTCTTCTCCAGTACCACAGTTTGAAAGCATCAGTTCTTTGGTGCTCAGCCTTCTTTATGGTCCAACTCTCACATCTCTGGATGATGTGATACGGTTTACTGGAAAAACCATAGCTTTGATTTTATGGACCTTTGTCGGCAAAGTAATGTCTCTGCTTTGTAATACGCTGTCTAGGTTTGTCATAGCTCTCCTTCCAAGGAGCAAGCATCTTTTAATTTCATGGCTCCATGGCTGCAGTCACCATCCAAGGTGATTTTGGAGCCCAAGAAAATAAAATATGCTGTTGTTTTCAGTTTTTCCCCATCTGTGTGCTATGAAGTGATGGGACTGGATGCTATGATCTTAAAATCTGCTGCTGTTTTCAGTTTTTCCCCATCTGTTTGCTATGAAGTGATGGGATTGGTTGCTATGATCTTAGTTTTTTGAATATTGAGTTTTAAGCCAGCTTTTCTACTCTCCTTTTCCACCCTCATCAAGAAGCTCTTTAGTTCCTCTTTGCTTTTTGCTATTAGAGGGGTATCATCTGCATGTTTTAGGTTCTTGATGTTTCCCCCTGCGGTGTTGATTCCAGCTTGTGAGTCATCCAGCCTGGCATTCTCTCATGATATACCCTGCATGTAAGTTAAATAAGCAGAGTGACAATATACAGCCTTGATGAACTCCTTTCTCAATTTTGAACCAATCTGTTGTTCCATGTCCGGTTCTAACTGTTGCTCCTTGCTGCTGCTGCTATGTCAATTCAGTCGTGTCCAACTCTGTGTGACCCCTTGACCTGCATACAAATCTACCTACCTCCCTGAGGAGGTAGTCTGGTAGTAAGGTAGTCTGGTATGCCCATCTCTTTTAAGAATTTTCCACAATTAGTTGTTATCCACACAGTAAAGGCCTTAGCGAGGTCAGTGAAGCAGAAGTAGATGTTTTTCTGGAATTCTGGCATTGCATATACACAATCTTTTGGACTGGGTCAAGAGCGTGATTCTTAGTGCCATAAAGAGTGCCAGCTTGTAATCTTGCAGTCGAGTATGGTCATTAAGAACATACACTGGGAATCTCTGCTCTCAAGATGGTGGTATATTGTATTTTCCAAAGATGGCTGCATTTCCAGCCCCCTGCTCTTTCTAGTCTGTGACCCTGATACTCCTCCCATGAGAGGAGGGGTCTCTATCCTCTCCTCTTGAATCTGCACAGGCTTGAGATTTGCCTATGACTAATGGAATGTCACAGAAGTGCTGAGTGATGTCTGAAGCTGGGTCAGAAAAGACAGTTTATTCTCTGCCTCGTTTCCAGGACCCTTGCCCTTGGA
The DNA here is from genome assembly GCF_000754665.1 of Bison bison bison. Lineage (NCBI taxonomy): Eukaryota > Metazoa > Chordata > Mammalia > Artiodactyla > Bovidae > Bison > Bison bison. The sequence goes on from NW_011495058.1 coordinate 5,109,376, forward strand.
TCCCAGTGCTGCCGTGCAAGGTGTCCTACGTGCTGAAGCTGCCGTGCTGCAGAGAAAGCACAGGACACAAGAGAGGCCGTGTGTATGCGCTCTAGGTGACAGCTCCGGCTAAGATGCTAGACCACAAGCAGCAACAGTCATACACACAAGTGAAAATTTCCCACATGACTCCCACCCCCAGCCATTGACGCGTCCCTAGTTGTTGAGTCTTCTTTGTTGTAGCCTCAGACATTGTACATTATGTTTGTGCTCTGTCCAAACCTCTGACCTACAGACTTCATTTGTGATAAAATTGTTTTTCAAGCTATTACATTTGGTGTAATTGTGTGATGTAGCTGTAGTGAGTGGAATGAAAATCTTGGCAAATTATTTGACTTTTGTGTCCCTTTTGTGTTTCCTATCTTTAAAATGTTCATGATAATAATAGTATTCCTAGGCAAAAATGAGTTAATTATGTAAAGCATTTAGTGAAGTACCTGGCACATAGGAAGGGTTTATTAAATGTTAGCTGTTAACTAGGGGAAATCCATTAGACACTAAGTGTGTGGGGGAGCACTCTCATGTAAGAAATAGCTCAGCTTGACTTCATTAATGAAATTTTCATCATGATATGTAAAAAGGGACAAAATGAAGATTGTCACACTTTTAAGTGATATGGAGAAGATGTCAGTGTTTACATCACCATGTATAAAATCATGGATCATTAAAAATGTATACAGTCCTTTTAAGTCTTGATCCTCATCTTATTGTGAAGGAATTAGTTATTTTACTCCTTCTCTATTAGTCAGCACCTGTCACCATGATATTTTAGTTGACTATATGTTGAAACACAGAGATTACCAGTTTCTTTTTGTTTTTAAAAATGTATTTGTTTAAAATATTGACTTTAGGCTAGCCTACTCAGGTAGTTCCAGAACAGCACCAAAGAATTAAGTAGCAGTAAACCACTTAGTTTTAGAGGCATTTTCCCTAACTACTTACTACATTGAAGTTGGAGTAGACTGAGAAAGCCCGAGTGGTATATTTATGCTTTGACTTCTAATACTGAAGAATAAAATTAGATGAGGGGAAGAAGTTAGACAAGGGCTTTAATCTATTCCCATTGTTTATTCACACTAATGAGACCATGAATGACTGAAGCCTACTGTTTTCTTCACATTTTGTATTTCATGATGTATTACAAGCCAGTTAACTTGACTAGAGATTTGCTCTATTGCTCCTGACTCTTAGCACCTCCACACCTACCTTTAACACTGTTCTCCGTGCATCTGTTCATAGGCTAAAAATTCCAGTATGCAGCATGGAAGAGAATGAAAGGAAACCGTTAGGATATTCCATTCCAGGGATGCAGTGCAGCTGTAGAAGTGGTGTTAAGAGGAACCCTGCAACAGTTGTGCTCTTAGGATTTCAGATTAGCACTTATTTTTTTCTGTTAAAAGACGAACTACAGCACATTCCTGATGTAATAGTAATAATTCTCCTCATAATATGAGAAGAGAGAATGATAGAACATCTAAATCAGTTGAGCATAGTTGCATTGCTTGCTGAACTGAACCATTATGGACTGAACTTAACAATGTGACCAAGTTAAGATGTGAGCAAAATTTCACCATCCAGTGGATAGTGGCAAGAATGGAGAGAATCAAGGATGATCTACATACTCTGCCATTTTAAAAATTGTGTATATTCTTTTTGCAAAGATAATAATCTTTATGGAAATTATGAAAGAAATGTATAGCACCAAAGAAGGGAACCATTGCCCAAAGATGATGAAGAAAGACTTAATAATTATGAATATGATTTATGATGATATACAGAAGATATTTGTGGAAATGTAAGATTTTATTCTCAGCAAGGAAGCAAAAATATGACCTCTATAAAATCAAGACAAAAAGGCATAAGAAAAAATAAGATTTTAGGAGGAACTGGAAGGAAGATTAAAAATAAACCAAAAAGCCTGAAAATGCAGTAGCAGGATAAAAATCTGCAATGGCAGTTGTAAATAGCAGAGCTGATGCTGCAGAAAACAGAATCAATCCTATAGTGAGTATTTGAGATTGTCCAGAATAAGGAGAAAATGGTGACAGGAAGTGAGGTGATGAGGGTAAAGATGATAAATACTGAGGGCAGATAGAGGGAAAATAACTAATGAGTGTGGTATTTCTAAGGGAGAAATCAGAATAAATGTAACAAAAGCAAAAAATAAAAGTAGAAGAAAACTTCTGTGGGCTGACAGGTTTCTGAATCTGCAGGTCCAAAGTGTAGGCCTCATTGTGTTCTAGGTAAAATTAATGAAAATAAATCCCCACCTGTTTGAATTCTGATGGCATTTATAATTTTTAAAGAGAAGAACTCATAGATTCAAAAGTAAATGGTTATAGTGGTTAGTCTTCACTGCAGATTTCTTTTTATTTATCCTGTAGTGGATTCACTGGGCTTCTTTAAACCTATGATTTCATTAGTTCTGGAAAAATCATACCCACTTTCTCATCAGATGTTACTTTTGCCATTCTCGTGTTCTTTAATTTCTTCAGTTTCTTTTGAAACTCCAGTTAAATATATATTAGACTTTCTCATATATTCTTCACATATCTCAACCTCTCTCATACATTTGTGATCTTTTGTCTCTTTGTGTTGAATCTTGTATGGTGGCTTCCAGTGATGTGCTGGTGAACTGGTTCTCCAGGGGAAAATAAAGCCCTGATTGGTAGCATTTGTTGATTTTTGCAGTATAAACATGGAAGTTTCAGACAACCAACATGACTTCACTGATGCAGGGTTAGAAAGACTTGCATGTAATTGACTTTCACAAGCTGGTTCAGGCCAGGTCTTGCATATCTTTAGGCTTTTGTCCTATCTTTCCATTTATTAAGTATCTTTTAAGCTGCATCTAATCTGCTTTTGGCTTCCTCAGTGGCTCAGCAGTAAAGAATCCGCCTGCAGTGTAGGAGACACAGGAGATGTGGATTAGATCTCTTGGTCTGGAAGATCCCCTGGCGGAGGAAATGGCAATCCTCTTTGGTCTTCTTGCCCGACGAATCACATGCAAGAGAAGCCTGACAGGCTACAGTCCAAAGGATTGTAAAGAGTTGGACATGACTGAGCATACAGCAGTCTGCTTTTAAACCTGTCCATTCAGTTCTTAATTGGGGTTATTCGAGTTTTAATTCCTCAGTTTTTGTTTTTTCAAATCTATGTCACCATTTATGGTTTTCACTTCTCTGCTGGGCTTCCCTGGTGGCTCAGATGGTAAAGAATCCACTGCAACGTGGGAGACCTGGATTCAATCCCTGTGTTGGGAACATTCCCTGGAGAAGGGAACAGCTACCCACTACAGTATTTTGGCCTGGAGAATTCCATGGACAGAGGAGCCTGGCAGGCTGCAGTCCATGGGGTTGCAAAGAGTCTGAGTGACTGTCACTGTTACTTTTCAGTTCTCTTCTAAAAGTTCAGAGTTGTCTTTTATTTATCCTGTCACAGAAAACAGAATTGTTTTTTGGTCTACATCTGATAATTCCGATTTCTTAAGTTATTTTCTGACCCCCTATTCCTTTTTGTTGGTTCAGATAACTCTTATTCCTTTTTAGTTTCCTGTGTATTCCATTATCGTTATCTGGGCCTTGGATACTACATTTGAAAAGTTAAGAATATTTTTTGGACCATAGAGTATATACTTAGGAAATTTACATTTGTTTTTGACAGACACTTTGGGAGTATTGCAATCCAGGATACATTATAACCCAGGTTTACAGTTTGAGAAAAGCAGTTTGATCCAAAGTTGTTATCTGCTTCGGGTTATTCTCACTTAAGGTTGTATCTCTTTGGAATTCCAGCTTCTTATGAGAGAGGGTTAGGCCCTCAGTTTTATTTCTGTATCAGTCACCCTGAGAATCAATAAAAACAAAGATTCTAATTTTTCAATATCAGCAAGGACCCTTCAGAGGAAATGTGGCTTTAGAATTTGCTTTCCATGCTGAATTTTCATTCCCATTTCACTTAAAGGAAAATTGTGGTAAAATATACATAATGTAAAATATATAACATAAAATTTACCATTTTAATTGTTTTTAAATGTATAGTTCAGTGGCATTAAGTATAATATATTCCCATTGTTGTACAAACATCAGCACTATCTGTCTCCTGAAATTTTTCATCATCTCATACTGAACCCATTACACAATATTCTCCTTATCTCACTCACCTCAGCCCCTGGTAACTGCTGTTCTACTTTGTATGAGTTTGATTATTCTAAGTACCTCATATTAGTAGAATCATGTAGTAGTTGTATTTTTGTGTTTGGCTTGTTTCACTTAGCATAATGTCATTAAGGTTCATGTTATAACATGTACCAGAATTTCAGTCCTTTTGAAGGCTGAATAATATTCCTTTCTCTGTGTGTATGTTTGTGTGTACTCATACCACATTTTGATTATCAACTCATCTACCGATTGGAAACTTTACTTATTTCTACTTTTTGGTTGTTGTTTATGATGTTGCTGTGAACATGGGCGTACAAGTATCTGTTTGAATCCTTGCTCTCATTTCTTTTGGGTATATACCCATGGGTGGAATTGCTGGATCATATAGTAATTCTATTTTTAATTTTTTGAGGAATCAATGTACTATTTTCCCCAACAGCTGCACCATTTTACATTTTCATTAGCAGCACGCAAGGGTTCCAGTTTCTCCACATCCTCATCAATACTTGTTGTTTCCTGTTTTGTTTTGTTTTTTAATAACTTTTAATGGGTGTGAAGTGGTATCTTATTGTGATTTTAATTTGCATTTCCCCAGTGATGAGTGATGTTGAGCATCTTCTCTTACGCTTATTGGCTAGTTGTGTATCTTCTTTGGAGAAGTGTCTATTCAAGTCCTTAGCCTGTTACCTTTTTTTTGTTTGTTTATGTTTGGCTGTTCGGGGTCTTTGTTGCTGCATGGGCTTTGTCTACTTGTGGTGATCAGGGATTCTCTCTAGTTGCAGTCCATGGGCTTCTCATTGCAGTGGCTTTTCTTATTGCAGAGCATGGTCTCTCGGGTGCATGGGCTTCAGTAGCAACAGACTCAGTTGCTCCATGGCATGTGAAATCTTCCTGGACCAGGGATTGAGCTCTTGTCCCCTGCATTGACGGGCAGACTCCCAATCACTGGACCACCAGGGAAGTCCCTTAGCCCATTTTTTAATTTGCCCTATTTTAATTTAGTATTAGGAGTTGCTTCCAGACATGAATTCTTTATCAGGTATGTAATTTGCAAATAGCTTTTCAGTTCTGTGGGTTGCCTTTTTATTCTGTTGATAGTATTCTTTCATCCACAAAAGTTTAAAATTTTGATTTAGTCCAGTTTATCTATTTTTTTTCCTTTTGTTGCCTATGTTTTTAGTGTCATATCCAAGAAATCATTGTCAAATTCAGTGTCATGGAACTTTCTATGTTGTCTATGAAGAATTTTATACTTACATTTAGGTCTTTGATCCATTTTGAGTTAGTTTTTGTAAGGTAAATGTCCACCTTTATTTGTTTTTCTTTGAATGTAAATATTTAGTTTTTCCAGCACTATTTTTTGAAATCCCCTCTTACTTTTCTGACTTGATAATTTTTTTACTGTCTTATTATTTTTCAGTGCTTTCAAAAAAAATGTTTTTAAATACTTTTACAGGTCATTAAGTTGTTTGTAACAGGAAGATTGATGCGCAAAACCTAGTTCACCATTGTACTGAAAATAGGAAAATGCATTAATGTTTTAAATCAGTTTGAATGAGAGTACAAGTGACAACCTAAATCCTGTAAAACATGTGGAGGGGTGTAGATAGCTTCTGTCCTTAGCTTTTAATACTATTTGGTTGCAGTTTTTCACTTTTCATGGGAAAAAGGTACAGCTTATCACCATATGTGTTTTTTAAATAACCAAATAATTCTTTAGTCTAAATCTTATTTTTCTAGGTTATAAGTCTTACTTAGGATTAAATTACTAATGAAAGAAACAAAGACATAATTTATTACCAAGAATTTGATAATCATGAAAGTATTCTCATCTCTTTTTAGTGGTTTTAAGTTTTCCCCACAATAGTGAATGAGTAAGGATTAGATCCAAAATTTTAATCTGTCATTTAAATAATCGGGTTTAATTAGGTAGATGGAGGAGCAACCTCTCTGTTTAAAAAATTTCAGCAACAAAGTAAATATTAATCATACCATCTTCAAATGATACACTGCTAATGTTTTTTTTTATTTATTTTTTATTGAAGGATAATTGCTTTACAGAATTTTGTTGTTTTCTGTCAAACCTCAACATGAATCAGCCATAAGTATACATATGTCCCCTCGCTCTTGAACCCCCCTCCCATCTCCCTCCCCACCCCACCCCTCTAGGTTGATACAGAGCCCCTGTTTGAGTTTCCTGAGCCATACAGCAAATTCTCATTGGCTATCTATTTTACACATGGTAATGTAAGCTTCCATGTTACTCTTTCCATACTTCTCACCCTCTCCCCATGTTCATAAGTCTGTTCTCTGTGTCTGTTTCTCCATTGCTGCCCTGTAAATAAGTTCTTCAGTACCATTCTTCTAGATTCTGTATATATGTGTTAGAATATGATATTTATCTTTCTCTTTCTAACTAACTTCACTCTGTATAATAGGTTCTAGGTTCATCCACTGCATCAGAACTAACTCAAATGCATTGCTTTTTATGGCCAAGTAATATTCCGTTGTGTATATGTACCACAGCTTCTTTATCCACTCATCTGTTGATGGACATCTAGGTTGCTTCCATGTTCTAGCTATTGTAAATAGTGCTGCAGTGAACAATGGGATACCTGTGTCTTTTTCAACTTTGGTTTCCTCAGGGTATAATATGCCTAGGAGTGGGATTGCTGGGTCATATGGTGGTTTTATTCCTAGTTTTTTAAGGAATCTCCATGCTGTCTTCCATAGTGGCTGTATCAATTTACCTTCCCACCAACAGTGCAAGAGCATTCCCTTTACTGATAATGTTTTATTTCTTTTAGAAATTTCTTATTTGTACATGAATAGGCAAGTATAGGATTCCCAGAAGTGAGAGCTAGAATCAGTCAGTATTCGTAGGTAGTAATTTTCAGAGATCTGTTGAGCAGTGCATTAATGATTTTATTCAGATGTTTATAACATTTGGCTTTGTTCAAATTCATTATAGGATTCCTGATAACATTTTTTTTCCTGTGAATCCTCCTGAACTATGTACCAGTAGCACTTTTCACCCCCAAAGTGTACCCCTTCTGTGTGACATTGCATGTGTGTGTGCTTAGTCACTCAGTCGTGTCTGACTCTTTGTGACCCTATGGACTGTACCCCGCCAGGCTCCTCTGTCTGTGGGGATTCTCCAGGGAAGAATACAGAAGTGGGTTGTCATACTCTCCTCCACGGGATCTTCCCTACCCAGGAATCCAACTGGGGTCTCCTGCATTGTAGGCGGATTCTTTTTCAGCTGGACTACTAGGGAATCCCATTATCCTCTTAAATTCAGTAGTTGGTTGTCAGGTATTTAGCAGGTAATTTGTTACATCTAAGAATTGAATTAAAATTTTTAATTACTTTTACAATACGAATTAGGGGGGATTTACACGTAATCTTATTGTTTCTTGCTTCCTTGAGAGGGGAGAAAGAGATGGTGTTAAAATATAGTGAATGTACTTATTTATTCTATAGCCTGGTAGGGTATTTGCACTTGTAAATGTCATATATTATGTGTGTTGGAGAAGAAAAAAACATGAAGGGCTATTCTAGTATAGAGGGTATCTGTGAAAAAATATCTGTAATATTTGTTGGAAAAAAAATTGACTAATGGCCTTTAACTTTTAAAATTGCTTTCAACCAAGACATTTTATCAGTTTGTCAACAGTTTTAACGTACCTGATACTTGTGCTGTGGTTCAGCTATGGAGAGAGCACAGTGTGGGCTGAAGAGCAGAGCGTTAGAATGGTCACGGGAAGTCTGCCCTTATAAGTCTTGAAGATAAGCCCTGATACTGGGTTGTGCATATTTACTCCCTCAATGACTAATTCAATAAAGCCTATTCATTAAGGAAAACTTGTCCTTGACTCAGGTCCATGTGTCACAAATCACACTCTCCAATTTTAGGATTACGTCAGGCTGAAATCATGGACAAAGCATGTTGCTATGTTCATTCTTTCTTTTATAACACAAGGAGTGGCTTATTATCAAATTGCCCACAGCAATTTGATCATCAGCAATTTTATACATTTAGGGTGATTACTCCAACATTTCCTTAAAGCTATCGAGCTCTATAAAGCCCTTTCACTTTTCAGAACAAGAAAGAAAGAATTTTGGTTATGTATTAAATGCTTACCACTTGCCACACGTATTATATTGAATCCAAGACAAGTAGCACAGTTTCTCCTTGCAGGTTAACAGTTTTCTAGGAAAGTACAACACATAAAGCAGAAGAAAGGTTCACTCAGCTGAATTTTAAGAATAGTTTTGGTTTTTATCAAAGACCATCTTAATCACTGAAGATTTATAATCTATAAAACAGAAGTGTCAGAACTATTATTGGATGGAGGAAGAGGAGGACATTTAAAAATTCTATTTAAGAAGCCATTATTGATCCTCTTGTTTTATTTTAAAAACTCTGATAATTACTGGGATTACAAAGACCTGATTATGCCCCCAAGATATGTAAAATGTAGGAGGATAAGCGTTAGCTCAAAGCCGTCTTGCCCTTTATAGAATGCACATTGCTTTTATGGTATAAGCTCCATTATTCTTCTTAACAGTACTGTTTGGGCTTACAACTGGAGTAATAAAGGCCCACAAAGACCAAATGAAGAATGGAGTGGGTATTTAGCCCTGCTTCTGTGTTTCTGCAATGTCTTTTTGAGATACTGAGTGAGGATTAAATAAGCTTTATAGAGTAGCACGTGGAACTGTATGGGACCTTTAGAATATATCCTGTGTTGGTGTTTCGTCACGTTGCTGGAATAAAATGGCAAAGCAAAACCATATAGTATTTGGATAATACTGAATACATGAGATATTTAAATTTATTATTGTGACAGATTAATTGCATAATATGTGTCAGACATTCTATTCATTGACTGTTCTGTTTGGTTCTGCTGTCACTCTTAGTAATTTAAGCATGCTTAATGCAGAAGATTTGTAAATGCTATTAAGCATAAAGATCCAGAAAGACGTTATTTATTTACTCTGCCTCTCATTTTCTAGAAGGAGTCATTGTGAGCATTTTATTTCCTCAAGTTATTCTTTATCCATAAAAATGAGTCCTGTTTTATTGAGACCATGCAGCATATATATGATTGAATTCTATTATACTTTAATTTAAATACTTTCCCCTCACAATAAAAATAATTAGTATTTCTTGGGCATTTACTATATTTTTGGCATAGAGCTAATGTATAATTATTTTATATTAAAATTTTTTGTATGTTAAAAATATGTATCACTCAAAACATGGCAAAGCATCTACATATATAAGTTATGGATTTTTGTGAGCTGATCACCCAGAGTAAGAACAATGTGAGAACCAATACTATTGAAGGAATGGCAAAATATACCACTTTGGCATAAGGATTATTTTGAGCTAAATGCACTTAAAAAAATGGCAGGTGCAAGAAGAATGCTCTCACCACAGCCCCTTCCCTCTGCCCCACCCCGCCCCATTCTTCCTGAAAGCAGAAGATAAAACTCTTCTCAAGTGAAAGATGCCTTCCATACCATACCAAGAGGAAACATTTTTATCAGTGGAGCTAGGGGTTGAGACTGAGTATTCTGTACAAACAAACCTTGTAAAAATAACTCCCGTCTCTACTCTTTTCTCACAGTTGCTTTTCTTTGTTCACCTAATATATAAGCACTTAGGTTTTGCCAATTTGAGGAGTCTTCATTTTCTTGTGGATGCTTACATGTACATGAAAAAATAATGTGTTTTCTTCTTTTATAGTGTCATAGTTCTAATATAATGTTTTCTTCTTTTAATCTGTCTGAAGTCAGTTTAATCCTCAGGTCCAACTAGAGGTCTTAAGATACTTGAGGTCAAGTTTTACAAAACTCCACTACCATTCTACCTTCTAACTTTCCCACCAGAAATATTACTATCTTCAATTTTATAATTTCTTTGCCTTTTTAAAATAAGTTTTAAAAATTACAAATTTGTGAGCTATATATTATATATATTACAAATACATAGTTTGGCTTCCCAGGTGGCACCAGTGGTAAAGAATCTGCCTGCCAATGCAGGAGACACAAGAGGTGCAGGTTTGATCCCTGGGTCGGGAAGATCCCTGGAGGAGGAAATAGCAGCCCAGTTCAGTATCTTGCCTGGGAAATCCCATGGCCAGAGCAGCCTGGCGGCTACAGTCCATGAGGTTGCAAAGAGTTGGACACGACTGAGTGTACATGCATGCACGCACATATAATCTAGTTTGGCTTATTTTTGAGGCCTTACAAAAATGTTAAGTATTTTTGCCTTTTTTTTTTTTTTGATACTCTTGTTTCTAATGTTGCCTTTAATGGTAAGTCATTCATTTTTATTGTCTAATATGCGTTTCTGCTAATACACCATATGTTTATTTGTCTTTCTATGAGCATTTGAATTGTTTCCAGTGTTTTGCTATTTTGAGCAATGCTGCTATTATTGAGTTTTAGCATATGTGCATGCTGAATTTTATATGATATCCAAAGATGTGATTCAGAGTGGTTGTACCAGTTTACATTCCATCAGCAGTATATGAGTATTCCTGTAATCTGAATCCTTGCTAACAGTTGACATTTCTTGTTTCTTGATTTTTGCATTTCTAATGGATATACAGTATTAGTCTGTGGTCTTAATTTACATTTTCTGAAAACTAATGAGATTAAACACTTTTTCAACTGTTAACTCTCCTTAAGTCCTCTGTGAGATGTCTGTCTGTATTTCTTGCTCATTTTTTCTTTTGGGTTGTTTGCTTTTTTTTTTTAATTGGTTTGTAAGATTTATTTTCTGGATACTATTTCTTGGGTAGTTAGGGTATAGGAATTATTTTTTCCCAGTTTAAACTTGTGTAAGTTTTGTTTGAATGCCTGTTTTCAGTTCTTTTAGGTATACATCTAGGAGAGTAGTTGCCGGGTTATTTGGTAATTCTATGTTTAACATTTGGAGGAACTTCCAAACTATTTTCCCCAACAACTTTACTTTTTACATTTTCATAAACAGTATATAAAAGTTTCAGTTTTTCTATACCCTTACCAGCAGTTGTTATTATCTTTTTTTTTAAGTATGCTTGACATACAACATTCTATAAATTTAAGGTATGCAACATATTGATTGGATTTATTTTTATACTATAATGATTGTCTTTGTAGCACTGTTTAGCACCTTTGTTACATCACATAATTATCATTTCTTTAAGTAGGTAGATAATTAAGATCTAGCCTCTTAGCAAGTTTGATTATGATACAATAGTGTTAACTATATTTACTATACTATTCATTAGATATCGAGGACTTTTTGCTACTTGTTGTATGTTTGTGCCCTTAAGCAATGTAGTCTGTCCTATTCTGCAATCCTAAGTTCCCTGGTAACCACCAATTTCCTCTCTGTTGTTTAGAGTTTGGCTTTTTTAGATTCCAGATATCAGTGATGACATATTGTATTTGCCTTTGTCTTTGGCTTATCTCACTTAGCATAATGTCCTCAAGGTCCATCTGTGTTGTCACAAATGGTTGGGTTTCCTTTCTCATGGCTAAATGTCTTCCACTGTGTGTTTATGGTATGTATACATACATGCATGCCTACCGTATCTTCTTTATCCATTCATCTGTGGACAAGTACTTAGGTTGTTTTCCTGTCTTGGCTATAGTGATAAGGATACATTAAACATGGGTGTACATATATCTCTTAAATAAACTATTTTCATTTCTTTGGATATATACCCAGAAATGGAGTTGCTGGATATTTTGGTAATTCTATTTTTAACTTTTTTTTAACACTTTATTATAATGTATCATGGAGAAGGTATCTTTTGATGGAATCTTTTAGAGACCTCTGAGCTTTAAGAACTCAGATGTCCAAATTTGGAAAGTTCTCCACTGTTGTATCTGTAAATAAGCTTTCAGCCCTTTCTCTGTCTCTTCTCTGGGGACTCCCATAATACATTGTTTATTTTTTGTCATGGTGTCCCATAAGTTCTGTAGGCTTTCTTCATTCCTTTTCTTCATTTTTATTTTCATGCCTCTCACTGGATACTTTCAAATGACCTGTCTTTGAGTTAATTGTTTTTTTCTGTTTGATCTAGTCTTCTGTTGAAGCTCTCACTGAATTCTTTAATTCAGTGGTTGTATTGATCAGCTCCAAAATTTGTTTGGTACTTTTTTAGTTTTTCTATCTCTTTGTTATTTATCTCATTTTGTTCTTGTATGATTTTCCTGATGGCATTAAATTGTTTATGTGTGATCTCCTGTAGTTTGCCAACCATCTTTATAATAGTTTTCTGAATTCTTTGTTAGGTAATTTATCTATCTCCATTTTGGGGGGAGGTCAGTTACTGGAATTTTACTGTGTGTGTGTGTGTGTTTGGTTCATTTTTCCTTGTTTCTTTCTGACAGTTGTAGCCTTGAATAGGTATCTCTGTATCCGAAGTGTATGAATCTGTGTATTCATAGACTTTATGGACTGACTTCACTAAGGAAAGACCTTCACCTCCAGGTAGAGGCCCACTGGACTGCACTGTAAACTTGGGTCCAGTGGTGCAAGGTGCCAAATGTACGGCATCTCTAGGCCCCCTGGTATGTGGTATCTTGTCAGTTCAAGCAGTCAGAGTCTACTGCACTGGCAACTGTGTGACCCTTGCTGAGAGACAGAGGCAGTCCACTGTGGTTGCGAAGGCTCCCGAGGTCCTCAGCAGTGCCTGTAGGTCCAGCAGTTAGGTACCAGGACAGGCAGTGGTGGTGGTGGCCTGGTGTGGCCAGAGTTGGTGGGACGTACATGCTTGAGTGCGAGGGCTGCTGCAGATACCTGAGTGGGCAGGATTGGCTGCAGATACATGTGCAGTGGCAACGCCAGAGTAGCAGTGTCTGGGGCCAGCTCTAGGAGACCTGGCTGTTAGAGTTTACTTGTAAATCTGTAGGACCTAGCCACAGGGGCATGCATAACTTTGGGAGCTGGTATCTGGAATCTGGGCTTCCCTGGTGGCTCAGTGGTAAAGAATCCTCCTGCCAATGCAGGAGCTGTGGGTTTGATCCCTGGGTTAGGAAGATCCCTGGAGAAGGAAATGGCAACCCACTCTAGTATTCTTGCCTGGGAAATCCTGTGGACAGTGGAGCCTGGTGGGCTGCAGTTCATGTGGTGGCAGAGAGTTGGACCTGACTTTGTGACTAAACAACATCTGGAATCAAGGTGGTTGAGTATAGGGGTGTGGCTTCTGGGTCAATCTTGGGCACATGTGAGTGCAGGCCAGTGACAGGAGTTGGGCCTGCTCTGGGTGCCTGAGCAGCTGTGGGGACCCAGGCTGTCAGTAAACACTTGTGTGGCTTCAGGGCCTTGCCACAGGCATGTACATGGCATTGGAGGCTTTTGACAGGGAATGGGGGC
>NW_011495058.1:5123056-5194401 GCF_000754665.1 Bison bison bison
GGGGGCTTGTGACAGGAACGGGGGCCAGTGGCCTGCAGGGGCTAGCTGCCAGCATGTGAAGCTGTGCAGACCCGTGACGGGAGTCAGAGTCTTATGTGGGCCTTACCTGTTGATGTGCATGTGTGTGGCTGCCAGGACTAGCCATGGGGCAGGCTGGGGCCTTGCTCTCATGCAGCAGTAGCAGCCAGAGTTGGCTGCTGGTGAGGATCCTGGGCTCAAGCAGGAGGTTGGGGGAAGGAATAGGGAGGGACATGGGCCCTGTTGACTGTGAATATGAAAAAACCTACGGGTGAGAATCTCAGTGGTGAAGCCTGCAGGGGGTCCACAGTGGCTGTACTGGCTATTGGTTTTGTCAGCTGTGAAAGCTACCAGGGTCCTGCCTGGAGCCATCTGCTGGGGTCCACAGTGAAGTCCTCAGGGATGAAGATGCCAGATCTGCAGTGTCCACAAGGCCTGTTGTTGTCCTCAGAGGTGAAGGCTTCTGGGATCTTCTGCAGATCAGGCCACTGGGAACTGTGTTACTCCTGCTGCATGGCTGAAGCCCTGGCCCTTCCTCCCTTTCTGAGCCCTCTCTATACAGGTCAGCTTTGCTAGTCTCTGGTGGGGTGAAACTGCAGCAGATCCTATGTGCAGTGCCCTGGAAGGCTGGGAAAGCTGGTTGCTCACCTGCTTCCCTTTTCCTGGTAAGGAGAACTCTCTCCCATGGGGAAGTTCCTTCCCTCTTAGCACTGAGCAATGCAGGCCTGGGGATGGGCTGGTAAAGGCAAATCAATCTTTTTACCTTTTTTGTGCAGTTATTCTCAGGCTTTTTCTTCTACTATGTTGCTGATGGTTCTTAGGTGACTCCGTGAACTCCCCAGGAGCTATTTTCTTTTATGGATAGCTGGCTAATTGTTCTTTCTTGGGAGATGGAGGCTGGGGTCTGTTACTGTGCCTTATTGCTGATGTCATCGTATGTTGTGTGTTTTTTTACCGTGCGTGCGTGTGTACACACACACACACGCATGCACTGTTTGGGGAGGAAAAACATTTTATGTGCTGAGAATTATTCAGTGTGCAATATTGGATCCAGACTTCTCTTGCTCAATATAGTGTTTGTAAGGTTTATTCTCACTTGTTCATTTTCATTGCTGTTTTCTTCTCCATTCTTATTTGGGGCCTATTATAAATAATATGGCTATGAACATTCTTGTATGTGCTTTTTGATGTATGTTTTTCTGTGTATCTTGGAGTGGGATTTCTGAGTTATTGGGTATGTACCTGTACACTTTAGTAGATACTGTCAAATAGTTGTCCATGGTGGTTATACTCTAGCAGCAGTGTATGAGTGTTCTGGTTTCTTTGAGGAGATGTGTGTAGAGCTCTCACATGTTTAGTAAATATGTGGTAGCTATTTTTGTTTTTATGAAGATGACTCCTGGATGCCTTACTTATCTGCAGGAACTGCCTGTGTCGGTTCCATCCACTGCAGTAGGGAATTCAGGTAAGGGAGAGCTGGCATGGAGAGGAGAGGAGGGAAAGGAGCTCACTTGGGGATATGGATAAGTGTTGAAGAGAGACTTAGTTTAAGCTCCCAGGGATGCCTGGCCTAGAGACAGAAATTTAGGAATCTTAGTAGACCCAGACTCAAGTCACTGAATAACATCTTAGGTGAAGATTTTGATGGGAATGAAATTTGGTGAAAGAGGGGAAATGGTGTATGTTAGTTTGTTATGACCACCATGACAAAACACAACAGCCTGGATGGCTTAAACAACATAAATTGATTTCCTCACAGTTCTAGAGGTGTAACCAATTTTGGTTTCTTCTGAGGCCTCTCTCCTTTGCTTGTAGATGGCCACCTTCTCCATCTGTCTTCACTCGGTCCTTCCTCCGTTTGCCTACGTGTCCCTGTACAAATTTCATCTTATAAGGACACCAGTCATTATTGGATTAGGGCTTACCCTAACGACCTCATTTTAACTTAATTACCTCTTTGAAGTGAAAAAGAAAGTGAAAGTCGCTCAGTTGTGTCCAACTCTTTGCCACCCCATGGACTATACAGTCCATGGAATTCTCCAGGCCAGAACACTGGAGTGGGTAGCCTTTCCCTTCTCCAGGGGATCTTCCCAACCAGCGATCAAACCCAGGTCTCCTGCACTGTAGGTGGATTCTTTACCAGCTGAGCCACAAGGGAAGCCCCAAAGTACTGGAGTGGGTAGCCTATCCCTTTTCCAGCTGATCTTCCTGACCCATGAATCAAACCGGGGTCTCCTGCGCTGCAAGCAGATTCTTTACCAACTGAGCTATCAAGGAAGCCCTAATTACCTCTTTAAAGACCTTATTTTCAAATACAATTACATTCTGAGTATTAAGGCTTCAACATATGAATGTGGTGGGTGGGCCGTGGGAGGGCAAGTTCTGTCCCTAACACAGAATAAGGGAGAATATAAGATGGCGAGAGGACGAAAGATGACGCGAGAAACTGAAGGGGCCTGGCCAGAGAGGCAACAGGAAACAGAGAACTGAGTTTGTGCAAATAAGCGGAGGACTTCAGGGATAATAGAGGAGACCACAGACTCCCAGATTCGAAATCATCTAATCCCCCATGACAAACTATGTTACTTTTCTTTTTATAAAATGGGAGCTTTTAATAGAAATGCTGAAGTAAATGTTTTATAGGGTTTGCCTTACTCATACTTGCAAAATAGTTATGAATCAGTCTATTATTTGAAGTTTTGGATGCTGGAAAATACTCAGTTATCTTGCTGTGTTTTCAAATCTTTGGTAGAATGGTCTTGAAATGTATTTTGTTCAAACAGATGAGACATCACAAGTAGTCAGATTTAGGAATCCTTGTTGTTCAGTTGCTAAGTTGTGTACAACTCTGCGACCCCATGAACTGCAGCACGCCAGGCTTCTCTGTCCTTCACCATCTCCCTGAGTTTGTTCAAACACATGTCCATTGAGTCAGTGATGCCATCCAACCATCTTATCCTCTGTCTCCCCTTCTCCTCTTGCCCTCTATCTTTCCCAGCATCAGGGCTTTTCCAGTGAGTTGGCTCTTCACATCAGGTGGCCAAAGTATTGGAGCTTCAGCTTCAGCATCAGTCCTTCCAGTGAATACTCAGGATTGATTTCCTTTAGGATTAACTGGTTTGATCTCCTTGTTGTCCAAGGAACTCTTAAGAGTCTTCTCCAGCACCACAGATTGAAAGCGTCAAATCTTTGGCAGTCAGCTTTCTTTATGGCCCAACTCTCATATCCATATATGACTACTGAAAAAACCTTAGCTTTGGCTATATGGACCTTTGTTGGCAAAGTGATGTGTCTGGCTTTTAATACACTGTCTAGGTTTTTCATAACTATTCTTCCAAGCAGCAAGCATCTTAATTTTGTGTCTACAGTCACCATCCACAGTGATTTTGGAGCCCAGGAAAATGAAATCTGACACTTTCTACATTTTCCCCATCTATTTGCCATGAAGTGATAGGACCAGATGCCATGATCTTAGTTTTTTGAATGTTGAGTTTTAAGTCAGCTTTTTCTCTCTCCTCTTTCACCTTCATCACAAGGTTCTTTAGTTCCTGTTCACTTTTTATCTTTAAAGTGGTGTCATCTGCATATCTGAGGTTGTTGATATTTCTCCCTGCAGTCTTGATTCCAGCTTGTGATTCATCCAGCCCAACATTTCATGTGGTGTACTCTACATGTAAGTTAAATAAGCAGGGTGACAATATATATCCTTGATGAACTCCTTTCTCAATTTTGAAGCAGTCTGTTGTTCCATATCTGGTTCTAACTGTTGCTTCTTGTCCTGCATACAGGTTTCTCTGGAGGCAGGAAAGGTGGTTTGTTACTTCCATCTCATTAAAAATATTCCACAGTTTGTTATGATCCACACCATCAAAGGCTTCAGCATAGTCAATGAAGCAGAAGTAGATGTTTTTTTGGAATTCCCTTGCTTTTTCTATGATCCAGCATATGTTGGCAATTTCATCTCTGGTTCCTCTGCTTTTTCTAAATCCAGCTTGTACATCTGGAATTTCTTGGTTCATGTACTGTTGAAGCCTAGCTTGGAGAATTTTGAGCATAATTATGCTGGCATGTGAAATGAGTGTAATTGTACAGTAATTTGAACATTCTTTGGCATTGCCTTTCTTTGGGATTGGAATGGAAACTGACCTTTTCCAGTCCTGTGGGTACCACTGAGTTTTCCAAATTTGCTGGCATAATGAGAGCAGCATCATCTTTTAACAGCATCATCTTTTAAGATTTGAAATAGCTCAGGTGGAATTCCATCACCTCCATTAGCTTTGTTCGTAGTAGTGCTTCTTAAGGCGCACTTGACTTCACACTCCAGGATGTCTGGCTCTAGGTGAGTGACCACACCATCATGGTTATCTAGATCATTAAGAGCTTTTTTGTACAGTTCTTCTGTGTATTCTTACCACCTCTTTTTAATATCCTCTGCTTCTGTTAGGTTCTTGCCATTTTTGTCCTTTATTGTGCCCATCTTTGTTTGAAATGTTCCCTTGGTATCTCCAATTTTCTTGAAGAAATCTCTAGTCTTTCCCATTCTGTTGTTTTCCTCTCTCTTTGCATTGGTCACTTGAGAAGGCTTTTTTATCTCTCCTTGCTGTTTTTTGTAACTCTGCATTCAGTTGGGTATATCTTTCACTTTCTCCTTTGCTTTTTGCTTCTCTTTTCTTAGCTATTTGTAAGGCCTCCTCAGACAACCACCTTGCCTTCTTGAATTTCCTTTTTTTGGGTATGGTTTTGGTCATTACCTCCTGTACAGTGTTGCAGACCTCTGTCCATAGTTCTTCAGGCACTCTGTGTACCAGATCTAGTCCCTTGAATCTATTCGTCACCTCCACTGTATAATTTTAAAGTAAGTAAGTGTTAGTTGCTCAGTCGTGCCCAACTCTTTGCGACCCCATGGACTGCAGCCCACCAGGCTCCTGTGTCCATGAGATTTTCCAGGCAAGGATACTGGAGTGGGTTGCCATTTCCTTCTCCAGGGGATATTCCCAACCCATGGGTTGAACCCTGGTCTCCTGCACTGCAGGCAGATTCTTTACTGACTGAGCTACAAGGGAAGCCCTTTTATAATCATAAGGGATTTGATTTAGGCCATACGTGAATGGCCTAGTGGTTCTCCATACTTTCTTCATTTTGAGCCTGAATTTTTCAGTAAGGAGCTAGTGATCTGAGCCACAGGCAGCTCCAGGTCTTTTATTTATTTATTTATTTATTTTTTGCTGACTGTACAGAGTTTCTCCATCTTTGGTTGCAAAAAATATAATCAGTCTGATTTTGGTACTGACCGTCTGGTGATGTCCATATGTAGAGTTGTCTCTTGTCTTGTTGGAAGAGGGTGTTTGCTATGACCAGTGTGTTCTCTTGGCAAAACTCTGTTAACCTTTGTACTGCTTCATTTTGTACTCCAAGGCCAAACTTGCCTATTATTCCAGTTATCACTTAACTTCCTACTTTTGCATTCCAGTCCCCTATGATGAAATGGACATCTTTTTTTGGTGTTAGTTCTAGGAGGTCTTGTAGGTCTTCATAAAATTGTTCAACTTCAGCTTCTTCAGCATTAGAGGTTGGGACATAGCCTTGGATTACTGTGATGTTAATGGTTTGCCTTAGAAGCGAACCAAGATCATTCTGTCATTTTTGAGATTGCATCCAAGTGCTGCATTTCAGACTCTTGTTTTCTATGAGAGCTGCTCTATTCCTTCTAAGGGATTCTTGCCCACAGTAGTGGATATAATGTTCATCTGAATTAAATTCGCCCATTCCCGTCCATTTTAGTTCATGGATTCTTAAAATGTTGATGTTCACATTTTAGGAATCCTAGTTTACTGTTTAAAGCTTTCTCCCAAGACTCTTTTTTATCATTTCTAAATTCTAACTGCATGGTAGTTTTGAATGCTCAAGGTATTTGTGAAGAGGTTTACGTGTGATGATAAATTCTGTGAAGTCCGTCTGCTACGTGCCTTGTCCTGCACCCTTGTTATTTTGCTTCCTATCAGACATCTGTTGCCTTCTTTGCGTCTCCACTGCTACCAGCTCATCTTCTCGTTGCCATCATCTTCAGTGTGGACTGCTGCAATAGGCTTGTAATTAGACTTTCTCCTTCCGTCTTTCCCCTTCTAGAGAAGTCTAAAAAGTACACCCCCCAAAACAAAACCTGATAGAAATCTTCAGCAGTTTCTCATTATACTTGGAATAAAATTCAAACTCAATAGCATACCCTACAAAGCTTTATGTGGTAAAGACCCTGCCCACCCTCATTTACCACACTAGTCTGCTTCCTGCTGCTTTGAACAAACCAAGCTGCTGGGTGCTTTAGGGCCTTAGCCCTTCCCCTGGTTTTCAGATTACTCCTTCAGTTTCAACTCCGAACTTGGTAGAGAGGCCTTCCCTCACTCCACAGCTGAAGTTGCTCTTTCCCATTTTCATACTCTAGCATGTCACGTTTATGTTGTACATATGTAAGTAAGTGAGTAGCATACTTTTGTAAGGAACTGTCAAACTGTCCTCCAAAGTGGAGGTACACTCCCACCAGCAGTGGTTGTTCCACATCCAGCATTTAGTGTTGTCAATGTTTTGGATTTTAGTAGTTCTAATAGATACATAATGGTATCTCGTTGTTTCAATTTGTAATTTCCTAGTAACATTTGACATTGTCTTTTGAATGCTTATGTCATCTGAATTTCTTTTTGTTGAACTGTTCAAAAATTTTGCCCATTTTTAATTAATTCGTTTTCTTAATGAGTTTTATGATTCTTTGTATATTTTAGATAAAAGTCTTTTATCAGATACGTCTTTTGCAAATATTTCCTCCTAGTCTGTGGCTTGTCTTCTCATTCTCTTGACACTATTTTTTCCTAAAGTATTCATCACTAACTAAAATAGTCTTATTGTTTATTGTATATCTCCTCCCACTACAGTGTAAAATCCACAAACAACTGTCTTGCTTTCTACTGTATTTCCAGTGCACAATATGATGCTTGGTATTTTGGAGGAAAAATATCTGTTGATTGAATGGATAACCACTGTTAACATTGTTAGTTTGTTTTATTCTTAATGAAAATGGTATTAAACTGATTTATGTTCTTCCATCTTCTTATTTAAAACTCAGTTTCAAAATTTTACCATTTTATCTTCAAAATTAAGGATAATAGCCACTTGTAATAGTATGAGATGAATTTCCACAATGGCTCAGATTAATTGGTTTAAGACATCTAATTACTGATTTATACTTGTTTTGCCCTCTCATGAGCCATACAGATTTATTCTCCAAGAAGTTGTCACAGGGTTGGGCAGTGAAAACAGGAGAATGTTTGCATCAGTCCCACAAAGCCTTATGGAAGGAATGCCGCCTGTTAAGACACTGCAAAGTTTCAGTATGTTCAAATATGTATCGATACACACACACATTGAGCTTGCAAGGTTCAAAAAAATTATGCAAATTCCCTGTTCTCGATTGCTTTTTTGTTAATTGGATTTGTTAAAGATGGGAAATGACATGTTGGTCTCCTACTATGGTGGTTTTCAGTTTTTTAAATTTTATCTTTAGTTGTTTTTGGCAGTATATTTTAGTGTTGTTTGCCACCAATTTTTATAACTATTGTATTTTTGTCTATTTTTATCCCAAGTAGTGCTTTTTGCCTTGAACTGACTCTTTGTTTCCACTCTGCTTTGTTTTTGTATGAATATGCCAAGTCTTCTGTTTTTAAGCCTTCATTGCATTTTAGATTGTTACTCTTAAAAATAATGTAAATTTGAAAGAGTTGATTTTTTAAAAATCCTTTTAGAAAAGCTTTTAAAAGACGTTTTGGTTCTCTGTTGCTGCATAACAAACCATCTCGAAACTTAGTGGCTTTAAGCTAGAACTATTTTGATAACTCTCCTGATTTATAGTTGGAATAGCTGGATAGTTCTTCTGTTCCATGGTTATTCAGCTGGTACTGCAGTCATCTGGTGGCTCACTAGGACTAGAATGTCCACGAAGGCTCATTCACGTGGTTATTAGTGCCTTGGTGCAGGGATAGTTCTTGGGACAGTGGGGCATACTGTTTATCTGTCTACCTACTATGTAGTCTCAGTCCTCTCCCTTACCTGTGGCGTCTTCACTTACTCTTTTTATGTGATCTCTACAGTAGGGCAGAGTAACCATACTTTTTATATGATGGCTTGGGACTCCCAACAGTGCTGAAGTGAAAGCTGCCAGGCCTCCTCAAAGCTGAGGCATAGAACTGCCGCAGGGTCAGTTTGGCCTCATTCTGTTGGCTGAAGGAGTCCTAGAACCAGGCCCGATTCATATCAAGGTGCGAATACCAGGAAGCGTGGTTCACTGAGGGCATCCTGGGAGCCTATTTACCACAATACGAGAGTCTAAACCCTTCACATTTATTTTAATTGACATGATATTGTTCTTAGGGCTCAGACTTTTACTTCCTTTTGTGAATTTGCATATGCTTTTAATTCTATTAACTTCTGTATCAACATCAAGAAAAGTAATAGTACTTGTACTCCAATTTGGCTCAGATGATAAAGAATCTGCCTGTAATGCAGGAGACCTGGGTTTGATCTCTGGATTGGGAAGATCCCCTGGAGAAGGGAAAGGCAACCCACTCTAGTATTTTTCCCTGGAAAATTCTATGGAGAGAGGAGCCTTGCAGGTTGCACCATGGAATAAGTTATGATGATTGGGGGCTTCAGCATGATTTTACTTATGTTTTATATATATTATGTGGAATTTTAGGCCATGTTATAAATTTGAATATTATATATATCTTTTTAAAAGTTTTAGATGTTTTAATTCATTTTGTAACAGCATAAACAATAATTTTTTAGATCTAATTAATTGGATCTAATTAAATCTAGATCTAGTTAGTTAGTTCAGTTGCTCAGTCATGTCCGACTCTTTGCGACCCCATGAATCACAGCACACCAGGCCTCCCTGTCCATCACCAACTCCCGGAGTTCATCTAGATCTAATTAAATCTAATTAATTGCATACTGTCTTTCCTAATACACTTTTTTTCCTAGATAATTTGGATTTGTTTTTTGATAAAATGTAATATATCTTTAATGTTTCAGGAAGGCTATGTGGATTATGTAACATCTGGGTTCTTTCCAAATACATAATGACTTCCTCTGTCTTCACAGAGTTTGATTGGCTGTAAAGTTTTTGTTTGTTTGTTTGTTCTTGGCCATACCACATGGCTTGTGGGATCTTAGTTCCTTGACCAGCGCCCCTAGCAGTCAAAGAGCTGTCTTAATCACTGAATTGCCAGGGAATTCCTGGTTTTAGAGGTCTTGGATTACACTCAGTGCTTCCCAGGAATTTATTGTTATTATTCTTTTGTCTTGGGAAATTTATTGTCATTTATGGGTATACTGTTTTAGGGTACTGAGATTTTTTTTCTCCCCCTGTAATAAAAAGTTTTTGCCAGTGAGGGTTGGTGAATAGATCTGGAAGATGATGTACATTTTTGTCTTTTTTCAATTTTGTTTTCTTCTAGTATAATTCTGTTTTGTCTTGTCTTCAGTTTAACAGCAGTTATGATGATCAGGTTTGTTAGATCTTAGTTCTGAAATTGGCATTTGTCATTTACTCTGTTTTTGCTCTTTTATTGTACATTATGGGAAAACTTTTGTTAACTTTTGGCCACACCACATAACATGTGAAATCTTAGTTCTGTGATCAACCAAGGATCAAACATGCACCCCATGCATTGGAAGATGGAGTCTTAACCACTGGGCCACTGGGCCAGTCTTCAAGGGAAGACTTGAATGTAACTTCTTGAATGTAACTTCCTTATTATGAATTCAGCTTTTCTGGTCATGTTAATTCTGATGTTTTTCTCAAGCGCTAATGTCAGGGTGGCTCAGATGGTAAAGCATATGCCTGCAATGCAGGAGACCTGGGTTCAATCCCTGGGTTGGGAAGATCCCCTGGAGAAGGAAATGGCAACCCACTCCAGTACTCTTGCCCGGAAAATTCCATGGATTGAGGAGCCTGGTGGGCTACAGTCCATGGGGTCACAAAGAGTCGGACACGACTGAGTGACTTCACTTCAGTGTCAGGTGTGCTGTTGCATTTTCGAGTTTCCTTGGAATCTTACCTGAGTTTCTTCTGTTTCCTTCTTAGCATGATGTCTCTTTATTCCCATCTTGTGTGTTCTTAGTCAGTCAGTCGTGTCTGACTTTTTGTGACCCCATGAACTGTAGCCTACCAGGCTCCTCTGCCCCTGGGGATTCTCCAGGCAAGAATATCGGAATGGGTTGCCTTGCCCTCCTCCAGGGGATCTTCCCAACTCAGGGGTTGAACCCAGGTCTCTTATATTTCACGCAGATTCTTTACTGTCTGAGCCAACAGGGAAGCCCATCTTACTTGGTTCTTACAGGCAGTGTCTTTCAATAACTAAGGATGTGTCCAAATCAATGCTCTTCTTCATATTATTTTATTTCTTGGAGTAAATTGTTGCCAGTGCCAGTCCTTTCTCTACTTGCTGTGAAGTTTTACTGACTAGGATTGTAGCCTCTGAAACTGGATGGGGAAGGGATCGTGGCTGTCAGGGCTCACCCAGTGTGGGGCTGGCTGCCTGTTTCCTGATTGCTGCAAACCCAGGAACCCTGGGCTGGGGGTGGAGAGAGGTGAAGGGCTGCGCCTTCTTCCCACGCACTTCCTGGCAGCTGTGCTCTTACCCTTCAGAGGTAGGTGGGGCTGCGGTTGGCCACTGAACTGTGTCTTCTTTCACACTAGTTAGTGGAACTTTCTCCCAGATTTTAGTAATATATTACTGTCTGAAGTAGGCTCTGCTTTCTGTCTTTTCTTGTGTGTGTTTTTATAGGTGTTTTAAATGGGATTTAAAAATTTCATGTCAGGTCGCCTGGTGCCCTCTTAAGCTACATTTTGTTTTCATCCTATATTTCATTATTTAAAAAAAAAAATGTTAAGGAGCTTTCTAGGTGGCTCAGTGGTAAAGAATCCACCTGCCAGTGCAGGAGACGCAGGTTCAGTCCCTGGGTTAAGAAGATCCGTTGGAGTAGGAAATGGCAACCCACTGCAGTATCCTTGCCTGGAAAACTTCATGGACAGAGGAGCCTGGCGGGCTGTAGTCCATGGTGTCACAGGTCAGAAACAACTGAGCGACTGAGCGCAGTCCTTTTTATTGGCACCAGGATCTCTTCCAGGTAGTCACTGTTTTCCTGGAATCACTACCAGGTACTTGAATCTATTATCAACACTGGACAGCCTTTTATCAGCATTCCTAACTCACCTTTACCCGGGGGAAAGTTGCCTCCTGCCAGGTTCTTTCCTCATGATTATCCTGAGTTCAGAACAGAAAGTTTTCTTCTAGAAACACTTGGTTATTCTAAGACTCCAGAGCCAAAACTGGTTAGAAAGCTTAATTTTTAAAATGTTTACCTTCGTAGTCTTTTGATTCAGGGAAGGGGTTTAAACAACAAAAATTTATATTGTCAGAGTTCTGGAGGCTGGGAGAACCAAGACCAAGGTGTAGGTGGATGGCTCCCTCTGAGGCCGCTCTCCTTGGCTCGCAGGTGGTCCCCTTGCTGCCTCTTCACGTCGTTTTCTCTGCACACCTGCATCCCTGATGTCTCTTCCTCTTCTTATGAGGATATTAGTCAAAATGGACTAGAGCTCCACCTTCCTGGTCTCATTTTAACATGATCACCTTTTTTTTTTTTTTTCATTTCTCATTTTTATTGAGGTATAATTGACAAAATTGTCAGATATTTAAAATATACAACTGTGATAATCTAATATACATAATGTAAACACTGTAAATGGATTCCCTCTAACAAAGCCATCACTTAACTTTTATTTATTTTGGGGGAGAATATTTATTGTCTTTTAATTTAAAACATCTTTTAATCACATTTATTTGCATGCTGCTGTATTTTTGGTTTTTGTTTTTAGCCTCTTTTGTCTCCCTTACCTCAAAACACTACATTTCATTCTTTTAAAATTTAGCCCCAGTTTTCTTTTTTGCTAGTCACACTTCTTTTCTTATATTTTATTTTTTGTCTCTTTTTGGTCTTTTTTGGTCTAGTCCTTCCTGTTCTTTCACTTTATTTCTTACTGCCTTAATTTTTTCATGTCGGTTTTCTTAAGTCGGATGTCCTCCCCTCCTCTGCCCTCTCTTCCTCTCATGGTTTGATTTTCTAAAGGCTGGAAGGATGTGTAGTCTTCTAAGAGTGGCAGTATTGTAGGCAGTGTCATTCAACAGATGGGAAGACCTGCCTCTCCTCCATCCAGTATTTTCTGAGCAGTGTTCTCTCTGTCTTGACCCTTGAAATGATGACTTGGGGATATATTGACACGTGAACTTTAGAGTGGCTTTTGGACAGCACATACCACCTGTGTGAGAATCTGATTATTCTGAAATCTATGATCTGTAATGTGTGTTTTGTCACTCAGTGGAAGGACCATGACTTGCAGGGTCAGACAGACGGACGTCATTGCTCTGCTATGGAAGAGCTACGTGACTCTAAGCTGTCCTCAGGGGATTCTGACGTGCAAAGGTTGAGATTGCACCGTGAGACTGCTTCCCTCCTTCCAGCTCAGGTATTTTTCTGTGGCTCGAACCCTCAGGGGTTCTTCTGTCCACCCTGCTGCTGAGACTTCTGCAGACCTCCTTCATCTGCAGGGGCTTGAGGGGAGCAGCCAGGAGGTAGTCTCCAACCCTATGCCAGCTCTCACATTTTGATTCTAGAAAGGGGATCAGTACTTTGAAACCACTGGGGCCCAAGTACCCTTTGTGTGTCAGAACAGAGCTATTAGGACTGCTTTCTGGACACATCTTGCCTGTACTTTGTTCCACCTTCCCGTGGCTAACCATCCCTTAATCTTCAAAATGAGTTGCAACCCTTTCCTCTTAGTTAATTGTAAAGCAAAAAAAAAAAAATTCTTCTTGGCTGTGTAGTAGGCTAATTGAGGGCTTCCTGGTGGCTCGGTGATAAAGAATTCACCTGCCAATGTGGGAGATGTGGGTTCGATCCCTGGGTCAAGAAGATCCCCTGGAGAAGGAAATGGCAACCCACTCCAGTATTCTTGCCTAGAGAATTCCCATGGACAGAGGAGTCTGATGGGCTACAGTCCTGTGGTTGCAAAGAGTCAGACACAACTTAGTGACCAACCAATAAGAAGAGTAATTGAATTTGAGTTTCTTGGGAGATTTTCACTTTGTTAAAAAATCTTCAATTCTTATCAAACACTTAGATATAAAATGTCACCTTCCTGGAGGTAGCCTAAAGTCTGTCTCTAGTTTTACAGAGCTTTTTTGAATTTTTTTGTGAGATTAGGGGCTGCTGAATACTTTATTCAAAAGTTAGCTGATGAGGCAGGGAAACTGAAGCTGGGTAAAAAGGAGCAGAGACTGAGCCCCCCTTTCTCCCATCCCAATCCCTTCTCCTTGCTTGGACACACTCAGTGGCTCCCTGGAGACCAGGTGGATCCTGACTGCCTTAGCGCTCCACAGAGTCAGAGTAGCAAGTCCTCACTATTTGGGTCACTTGTGAGATTCTATTTATGCTTTTTTTTTCTTGGACTGTGATTGTGGTTTTGATTATGATATTTTATAAAAAGATCTAGGGGTGCTGTTTGTAACACCACCCACTTGAGAGATTGCCTCTCTGAACACGCGTGGGAGAGATAGCAGGTATGGTATTAGGAGGGTGGTGTTCCTCCATGGACGCTCTGGACCTTGTAGCTACTTAGGCTCCCCTTTCTGCTGAGCAGATAGGAAGCTTGATGTCAAGACTGTGGCCACCTTGAGGAAATGGCTAGTGCATGACAGTGTATAGTTTGGGGTACTAACTTTACCCCAGTTTTTTCTTCTTAAAATTGTTTTCCATTTGTCATTTCCTTATCCATCTGTTTACTTCTCTTCTGACATGTAATACCCTTGTTAGCCCCATCATTCTTTTTAGAAGAAGTTGGTGTATAAATTAGCAAATATATAAGAACTGTCCTAAATATTTTAAGAAACCATCCTCTTGATCCTCACACTCTGGTGTGAGCTGTAGGCTGGGCTGTTGCAGAAGTCACCTGGCTGGTTGTGCCCTATCCCATCCCTCTCCTTTCTGCAGCTCTTTCCTGCAGAGTCGACCCAGCCACACAGAGTAGATGCTTCTCTGAGCAAACACCTCCATTTCTAGACCCGTTTCCCATGGTTCCCCTTCTGTACTTCTGCAGCTCTGGTTCTGCCACTCTGCCCTCCCTCTGCTTGTCATTTCTGTGAACCTGAAGCCCTCTTCCCACCCCTTCATCTCTCTCCGCTCTGTGTCGGTTTCCTCTGTGAAAGCAGGGCGGACCACTTCCTGGGTGCTACTTCCTCTCCTGCTCATGTGTTGGGTCACACTAACTGGGCTGCTCACCCACAGGGGCCTTTGTGCAAGTTAGAACAAGGTACTGCATAGGACTTCCTACTACTGGAAACTCATCCGATAAATGTATGAGTCCAGGCTGTTTACCCTGTGAGGGGCGCCCTGAGTGGGTGGAGGGTAGAGGGGTGTGCCTGCCTGTGCACTTGTGCTCCATGGCCCCGTGTTGTAATTGGTGGGAATTGTCCATATCCCCAGCACCATCAGTCTGGCTAGGGCAGGCCCTCAACACCTGTTTGCTAAGCTAAAGGAAGAACAAAGGTGTGAATTCATGCTATGCTCTTGTCTGAAAAATAGCAGGGAAAGCACACTTGACAAGGCTTTTGCACTGAATGTTGTGAATATATTATAACGCCGAGATGTATTTTTTTCCCCCCACATCTCAGTATTTCTGAAATGACAGATACCTTAGTCAGTGGACTGTGGTAGGTGAAGACACAGCCCCTGGAGCTGGACTACTTGGGCCTGAATCCCAGAGCTACCACTCACACACTTGTGAGATTCTGGGCATTTTACTTAATCGTTTTGTGCCTCAGTTTTAACAGCAGTTTGTTCCTCTACTTCCTGGTGTTGTAGTGAGAGTTTAATGGATTAATATATGTGCAGTGCTGGCTCAGATGGTAAAGCGTCTGTTGACAATGCGGGAGACCCAGATTCGATCCCTGGGTTGGGAAGATCCCCTGGGGAAGGAAATGGCAATCCACTCCAGTACTATTGCCTGGAAAATTCCATGGACAGAGGAGCTTGGTAGGCTACAGTCCATGGGGTTGCAAAGAGTTAGACACGACTGAGCGACTTCACTTTCCTTTCACTTTAGAATATCACCAGGCACATAATAAATAGTAAGAGATATGAGTAGTAGCTGTTAGCAGCACCATTAAAGGCGACATAGACATTCACTATATTGCTGTTTTCTTTTAACCCTGAAAAGCTGTTTTAATCCATGGAGCACAGCTTACATGGCTAAGCATCCCATGTCAGTAGCTGCAGACTGGCCACATTCTGTGTGCTGAGGTTGAATGCCCTCTCTTCCCGCACCAGTTTCTGGTTTGCTGCAGGAGAACATGCAGAGTGCACAGTATGCTGACAGGAAACCAGCAGGCTTTGTTTTTTCTTCTTAATATAGCAAAAGAGAAAGAGGGGAAACCCAGATAAGGCTCATTTTAGAACTTAACTTCTCCAAAGCTTAGACTGGTAATAAGTCTTAGCTGTGTAAAACTATCAACCAAAGAAAACTGTATTTGAGAAAGTGATTATGTATCCATTAATTCATTCACTGCACTAAGCAGCTTGTCGGATGTTAGTTCCCTGACCAGGGATTGAACTCAGGCTCTTGGCAGTGAGAGCCTGGACGCTTACCCACTGGACCACCAGGGGAATTCCCTGAAAAAGTTCTTCTAATGTAGTTTTTGTCTGATTGCAGGGCAGCCTTCCTTAGATGGTTTTCAAGGAAACTGGGCTATGAAGTGGCAAAGGTAATGACTGTTCTGGGGCCTAGCTCCCCATCTGGTGCCTTCCGGTGTCCTCAGGTTAGACAGTAGATGGATGTCTCTCCCCAAATAGTTGTGGGTTCCCCTGGTCCTCACTCTTCACTTGTGGCTGGCTGCAAGACCACGTCAGGGATGTGGTGGCTCTTCTCTGAATTGCTTAAGACTTTTCCTCCCGTCTCATGCTCAATTGAGAAACGATAGCCCTGTAGGAAGCTGTGCATGACTCCTGCTCACTGCCACACCCTGTTGAGCTCTCCTTCACGTTAAGCAAGATCTGACTAATGCATTCTTTGGAGATGCTCTGCCTGTTTTCATCGTGAGACTAAATGTTTTTTTCCCAGATGACACTACTGTAATTGAGTTTACCCTCCACTTTGAGAAATATCCTTACCTACCAGAGAGCACAGCCAAGACTCCCACGGCATTAGAGGACACTGATTTGGAGTTTTGGTACCCTTTCCTTAGTTGAACAAAACAGTATATGAGTAAACAGTATAGGGATGATCTGAAACTTATTTTAATTCGATTTATCTAAACCCTGAGTTTGATATTTCTGTGTAGAACTGGTCAACTTTAGCCTTGTCAGAGGGTGTGTTTAATGACCAGTTTCCAGAAAGAGTATCTACATGAGGAACTTTCTCCAACAGGCCTTCTTCTGAACCTTCAGGATTCATTTACCTTCAGGTTGCAGAAATGATAGGCAGGCAGCTGTTCTTACTCTCCATCGCCTAGAAAGTGGAGGAGCAGACAGTGGGAATGTGTTCATCTTGACTCAGGTTGGTTAGCGGAGACACTCGCTGATCTGAGTCCAGTGCAGTGGGTTTGGTGCACTGAACTTGCTGAGCTGGCTCCTCTCCATCTCTTCATTCAGCCCGAAAGTCATGGCCAGTTTCCTTATCCAGGGGGTGGGCCATTTCTCAAAATATGAAAGAAAGCAGCCAGTGACTGCTGAGGCCCGCTTGTAGGCTTACAAGACCAGCTATTGCCACAAAGGGAGAAGCTTCCTGTTTACCAGCCGGCGTGAGACAAAGTGGTTGTGCTTCCTGGCTGTGTGGGACTTGGCACGTGGGCCACATTCTGTCCATCAGGACGGCAGGGCTGAATGCCTGCTCTGTGCTCAGCCCTTGCCCCTGTGGCCCCGGTCCTGGATGCAGGCCACCCTCCGGAGGGCACTTTCACTTGGACTCCAGAACTGGCCCTGGCCTTCTGAAAGGGAAGGCGGCCTTGCCTCCTTGCTGGCTTCCTCCTTAGCTTTCCCTTCCCCATGGGGCCCAGTCCAGGCAGAACCCTTGGCACGAACCTGAATCTCACCATAAATTCACATCTTTTGTTCCTAAGTCTCTAGGAAGCAGGATGTCAATGCCTCTGGGGAAACAGGTCTTTTTCGCCGGAGTGGCAGCTAGTGGGAGCTGCGCCATCCTGTACTACCTGGTCCAGAGTAAGTATCCGGTGAAGCGCCCACGGCAAGGCCGCCTCCTAGTTCTCTTGGCCCTTTCCTCCATCAAAGGAAATACTTCAGATGCTTTCAGCAGATTAGAGACAGACGGAAAGGGCTATTTTGAGCAGCCAGTATACCATTCCATTGGCTATAGCTTCCTTCTCATCCTGTAATCCCAGTTTTCCCAGGAGCCACAAGAACAAATAAAAGGAACAGGACTCATTTGCGTAAGAAGCCTTGAAAAAGCAAGATGGGCTTTCACCCCTGTGCACACACAGGGGATCCATCAAGATTTCTGAGATTATGTAAAGAACAAAGGAAAGGGGGCTACCAGATGGTTCCCAGGTGTGGAAAACTGGCTTTCTCCAGTGTCCTCAGCCTGTTCACCCTGCCATTCTCTGCTGTTCAGTTAGTGGCAGACGGGACACCTTGAGCTGGGGACTGGGGCAGGAGCAGAAGATAAAAGCAGAGTCCAGGCTGGCAAAATCCTGACAGATGCGGCTTTCAGCCCCACTGCACCTAAATTTGAATTTGTAAAGATAGACCACGATCATTGGGAGCAGCTGAGACATTTAAGGGCATTTCAGTGCTACTGGTTGCGAAGCAGCAGCAGAAAGACTGACTTTCTTTGAAGATCTTTTATGCCTGCCCGGCTTGGCTCCTCACCCTGTTACTTCCTGCCCTGACGTGAGCATCACCCACAGCCAGGCAGATAGCCTCAGCTCCCTCCACCCGTTCTTCCCCACTTTCCTTCAGGGCTGACCCAGAGGTCTCTGGGTCTAGAGTTGGCCAGAGATGAGCATTCCCAGGGATAATTCAGACTGGAATAGCTCAGCACCACTGCCCCTCTGCCAGAGCAACGGAGGCAGAATGTGACAGGAATGAATACATTTTCAGGTTGAGGGCCTGGCAGCCTTTCCTTCTGAGGGAGCTGGGGTCAGCTGATAGTGATAGTCCAGTGGGCTCTGCGACCAACTGCGTGGGTTGAATCACAACTCCCAGCTCTGGCCTAGCTGTGTGACCTTATGGGGGAGTCTGTTTTCTTCCTGGGCCTGAGTTATCTATGTGATGAGGGGTAATATTTAGGGCCTCCGTGTGAGGTTGTTGTAAAAATTAAATCAGTCTCACAACTTGTGGGATACGGAGGAATTGCTCAGGGAAGGTGGTCTGGATGCCGCCTCTGCTCCTCCGTTTGTCATGGCTGCGACCTCGTTCACGCCTGCAGCCCTCTTCTGGGAGGCCATCCTGGAAGGGCATTCTCCTTGACCTCTCCAGGCTCAAGCTGCCTTTCCCATCCATTACTGTGATCTGGCCTACAAGTCTTTCTTGTTGCCACCTGACAACCATACTTGAGAAGCTTAGCTTCCTTTGGTCTCTCCCTGGGGAGGCTTGTCGTACCTGATGCTTTCAGGGAAGTGCTTCCTGGAGTTACCAGTAGTCTTTGGACCAAGGATACCTGAGGCTGAGAGCAGTTTATCTACATGAAATGTTGGCATAAATCTGTAAACTTGACAAGTTAGCATTTTCATGTCCTATTACTTGGCCTAAGGGTTTTGTTTTTGGTGGTGCAGTCTCTCTATATTTTGCTGGTTTATCAGGACCTTCCTCTTAGTAGAAGGAGTAATGTTCAGAAGTCAAGTTAGATTCTGGCCCCAACTCTGCTTCAGATATCACAGGACATAGAAATAGAAAGAAAGTTAAAGAAGGTCTGAGCAGACGCCTTACGTGAAGAAGGGAGGCAGTGAATGAGGTGAGGAAATAAGCAATGAAGTTGACACGGAAGGATCAAATACTTTGCTCAAGGTCACCTGCCACACCCCTGCAGATGCTGACTTCCTATGTTTTAGTGTCTCTAAAATGGACGGATTAGATAGACCTTAATAATAGTTCCACCTGTTGATTTCATGTTTGTTCCTATTTTCCATGTTGTACATGAATTGTGTCATTTAACTTTCTACAAGTTCAGTAAAGGAAATACATGTAACCTCTCTGTTTTCCACTTAGAAACGTTTTCCAGAGCTTCTTATTACCAGCTGGCCCTGGAGCAGCTGCACAGCCACCCTGAGGCACTGGAAGCTCTGGGCACTCCTCTCAACGTTCACTACCTCCGGCTCACCGACAAGTACAACTTCGTGGACATCGCTGATGCAAAGGTAACCTGCTCCCCCTGCGAACTGTAGGCTGGGTGCCTACCGGGTTGAGGAGGGGCTGCTGTAATCTGGAAAGGGTCTTGGAACAAGCTGGAGGAAAAGTTGCGAGATGGGAAAATCCACTACTTAGCACCTTTAAAAAAGCACTGTGGGCTAATTAACTTCCACACAAGTGTTCTCCCTTTCCGGGGAATTGACGTGGCAAGGAAGACCTGTTTGTGCTCAGGTCACCATCTTGAACTGAAGGTTCTCGAGCAATGATCAGTGGTGGTTTGCCAGTATTTCAGTTTTGAACTTGAAATATACCTACAGCTAATTGGTGCTCATTCAAATCTAAAAACTCTTTAAACTCTAGTTTTAAATGTAAAAGCTTCCATGCAATGCCAGTCCATTTTTTCAGCTGTATCTCACTTTTATATAGTTCAACTGATAAAACTCAGCTGAATATAAAAAGCATTTTTTTCCTTCTGTTAGAGGAATGATTCTAAGTTGTTTGGGGAATACAGAGAAGACTTTGAGGGAGTTTATAGTTTATGGCTGTGGTTCCCTCTGCCAGTGTGTTCTCAGAGGAGGTGTGGCTGGGAGAATGGGCTGAGTGAGGCAGTGAAAGGGCTGTGACGTCATCTTGGGAGGTGTGCGCTTGATTCTGCGACGAGCTGAAGGCCTGGAATATTTGGAGGATAAGAGTGACCTGATCTGACCTAGTTTATTTTTGTTCTTGTTGTTTTATTAACTTTAACAGGAACAGTTTTATTGGAATTCTCCCCCTAACTACAAAAGCAATTTGTGCTCAAGTATTCTGCTAAAAATAGTGGTTTAAAAAAACTTCTAATTGCTGTCTAGTTGGTTTTATATTGGATTAGTCCAGTTCGTTGGTCTTCTCCTATGAGTCTGTATCTGTCTGTACTAAGAGTTGTGGCTCTTCCTCTTTCATTTCTCATTCGGGTCTACTCCTTTTTTCTTGAGTCTGGCTAGAGGTTTGTTGATTTTTATCTTTTCCCAGCTCTAGATTATATTTATCTTTTCTATTGTTTTTTAAATCTATTATTTTCCTCTGATTTTTATTATTTCCTTTCACTGACTTTGGGCTTTGTTCTTTTTCTAACTCCTTTATGGTCCAGATCAGAGTATGGACCAATTTTTAAACAAATTGCTTTTTTTTTTTAATTTAAAAAATTTGTTTTTTAAATTTTAAAAATGTTTTTTTAAACAAAAAGGTTTTACCCTTTTTAAACAAACAGTGGACTTGTTTTTTGTTTTTCTATTATGAAAAGTTTCAAGTATATGGAAAAGATGAAAGAATTTATGCTGTGGAACTCATGTATCTGCTACCTGGATTCTGTAATATTTTGCTCAGTGTGCTTTATCCTGTACCTATTTGCCTACCTCTATTTGTTCATGAACCTATCTTATTATTTCCAAATAGCCATACACTTCACCTTTAAATTCATAAGCTGTATATCATTAATCAGAGTTTATGGTTGCTTTTTTTGAGGTAAAATTTACTCTCAGGATCTGATGAATTTTAACAAATGCATCCCCCTATGCAGTCCATGGGGTCGCTAAGACTCAGACACAACTGAGTGACTTCACTTTCCACTTTCATGCGTTGGAGAAGGAAATGGCAACCCACTCCAGTGTTCTTGCCTGGAGAAGCCCATGGACGGAGAAGCCTGGTAGGCTGCAGTCCATGGGGTTGCACAGGGTCAGACACGACTGAAGCGACTTAGCAGCAGCATGCAACTCAAGCCCCTACCTAGATATAGACTGTTCCCATCACCTGAAGGGGCCTCATGCTCTTCTCACATTATAGCCATCTCTGAGAGGATAGCATTGTATCCACTTACGTCTCTTTATACCCACCAGCTGAAGATCCCTGTCTCTGGACCAAAGTCAGAGGGCCATCTCTATGTCAGCTCATCCAGAGATGCCCCCTTTAAGAGGTATGATGGGAAAGTGGGTGGGGAGGAGGAGGAGAACCTTCTTCTGGAAACAATCTTGATTTCCCTTTTCAACTGCAGTTGTATGATTGCGGCACTAAGAATTAGTTTTTCAAAGCTTCAGAAGTTTCACAGCCAGGACAACATGCATGCCAGTGCTTTTGCTCTTAGCTCAGTCTGGACATTTTATCCAATGCAAACTACTGAATGTGAGGAGCTTTAGTTGGTGTGGTCTAGGTCTGCCATGCTGTGTCACAGTTTCCAACACTGCTGCCTCTGTCGTTACAAGTGAATAAAGGCCTGGGTTCCTGTTCCAGAGTTATTCATCACATTCTTTATGTAAGCTCTCCCTCCACCCCATTAATTGGCTTTTCTTGTCTGGTTGCCAGGAGCTAAGTCAGTCACTTCCCCCACGGGAAGCCTCTCTCTGAGATGTCTGCTCTTTAGCCAGGATGTATTTTAATTCCTGGGGACAAAAGGCAGTCCCTGCCTGGCCTCGCTGACCCCTGAGCCTGGGATTAGAGGCGGAGCTGAAGGTCGAGGGGAATTAGGAAACCAGGAATGAGGTGCTCCTTCTCTGATTCCAGCCATTCATTGTGAAACTTGCCTTGATGGCGATTTAAATAAAGATAGCCTGGAATAAAAGGTTAAAACATTGTTAACATACTGCTAACATAAAATAGTTTAAAAAATTTAAGAAATTCCAAACAACTGTTTATTTCCTTTTAAACCATGTCTCTTGCCTCGGTGTTTCATTGATGAGAGACTATACTTTTGGTTTTTCTCAGGTGGAACCTTCAGGAGGTCTTCTTAGAGCTCAAGGATGGTCAGCAGATTCCCCTGTTCAAGCCCAGCAGGGACAACAACGAGGTGAAAAAGGAGTGAAAATGAGCAGCTCCC
Source organism: Bison bison bison (assembly GCF_000754665.1). Classification (NCBI taxonomy): domain Eukaryota; kingdom Metazoa; phylum Chordata; class Mammalia; order Artiodactyla; family Bovidae; genus Bison; species Bison bison. The sequence continues at coordinate 5,145,384 of NW_011495058.1, forward strand.
TCTGCTCCTGGCCTCCCTGGTCACCACGCGTCCCCCGGGGCTGCAGGTGCAGCCATATGGTGATCTCTGTATCATTGTAATTTAACCACAGTGAACCCTACTGAAGTTTTTAATCAGAAACTTACTATAATTTATAAGAATTTGAAAGTCCTCTGTATAGAAGTATAGAATAAAGGGAATCAGTGTTAATAACGTTGATTTCTCATCTCTCACCAACCCACCCCACGCCAAAAATAAAAAAGTTTTCAGTGAAGTTTTCTAGCACTGACGTTTTTAAGTGTTAACATCAGAATGCCAAGGAAGACAGACAAGCACTTCTGTCTAGTCACTCTACCCTAAATTTATGTTAAGTAGCTTGTTGGTCACTCTCAAGTACTTAGGAGTTTTTCTTCTTCATTGTTTTATTTTCTTGTTTTAGTCACCAACTGTCTGCCTAATTGAAGACTCACAAAATAACTGCTTTAACCCAAACATTTCAAAAGCTTAAAACAACCACATTTTAGAGAATCTTACCTGTAGGTTTTCTTAGTCTTGCAGGGGGATAAGATCTTCTGAGCACCAGAGCCTATAAATCCCAGAAATCTGCCACTTTTGCTTTGGAAAGGCCAATTTAACCCCCTCAGTATTATTAAGCTTAATGTAGTTATAATCAGGGATGTTCATCAGCTCTTTTCCTGCGCTCTTAATATTCATTGAAGGGAAATTTCAAAAAGGTTATGCGTAAATGTGCTGGTAGAGTATGAGGCCTTTCATCGTTGTTCTGTAGTTTGTTTCTTTAAAAAATACTCTTTGAATAGAATATTAAGTGGAAAAGTCTTTCCCTGAGGGCACTTTTTCCGGTGTGGTAAATATTACGATCTGTGGAATCTTTTGTGCTGCTCTGTTCTTTAACAATTTATGTGCCGTTCTGTTCTCTAACAGCTTTTACTTCCTTTCAGTGTTTGCTGGATTTTTTTCTTGGTGTGGCCAAACCGTAGAAAACCCAAGTGGATCATCTGTTCTGAAGGAAAAGCAAGTAACAATTTTTGTGTAAAATTTGGATTAAGAGGCTTTCCTCTAGTATTATGTAGTGAAAAGATCCTTAATTTCTATTTGAGTCACCATCTTGGGTACTTTTTCCAGTTAAGCATATTTCAGTGTATTTACTTCTTAATGCCTGCATGGCTGATTTTGAACAGGCCAGAATGCAGTCACTGAAGTAGACGCTGTCCTTTCTTTTCTTGAATTGGTGCTGTATTATGTACAGCCCACTACTTGTGTATCTAGCAATCACTGTGCCTCAGCTATGGTCTCCCAGCAATGACCTTGAGGACATCTTGGATAATATACATCATCATCAGAGGCAAAGGTGACTTTTTACCAACTGAGCAAATGCTCCAAGCCAGCACTGGAGAAAGGGCTTCACTAGCATTGTAAGAATCACAGACTTATTAAAACAGCAGACGAGCAATCACAGCCAACAAGTGGCAGGAGGACTCCCACTGGCATTTACTAAATAAGATGCTGCCTGGTCTCCGCTCACAGCAGTTTCCATGATACTGGACCAGCAGAGTTCCAAGCAGTGGTGCGAAAATGACGTAGTAGGCGAGAGAGACCAGTTAGGAGGAATCCAAGGGGCCAGTTGAGCCACCCCTCCCTCTTGGTGGACTGGTGACTCTACGGGCCTTGAGGCCTAAGATTTCAGATATGATGGAGACTGCCTTACAGACAGACAGAACATGGAAAAAGGTCTCAGCAGGGAAAGTGAGCTATACTCCAGAAAGATGATCTGCCCTTTGGCCGGTTAGCTGAAGAAGATACAGTAAAAGCAAGCTCTGGACAGGTGAGGTGGCCAGTGTTAGCATTTTACATGCAGCTTATAGCCATCAGATTTTGGAGTAAGTATATGATTCTACTGTTAGCAGAATGTGCCAAATTATACTGATAAGACCTGTATGACTTTCAGAAGTCACAGATTTTACTGTCATTTATCCCATTTTTCTAGATTTGGCTTCCCCCTACCTGTCTTCCTTCCAACCATTCACCGGTCCAGGGATTTAGTAATACCCGCTGAGACAAGGTTCTATCACTCCCAGTTTTGGTAAAGTTGTATTCAGCAAAGATGAAACTAAATTACATCCACATGAAGCTACCAGCACTTGGCAAACAGTGGCCTCTCTCCTCTTCCCATTGGAAAGGCCAAAGAAATGTTCTCTTAACAGCAGCTTTAGGGCTTTCTGAAGGCAAGCAGCCTTAGGCTGTGGACTCTGGTGTTTTCAGCTTGTCCATATTAAAGATATGAATAGATATGAATAAATACCTATCGGTTACCAGTCTTACAGGTGAGGCAGTGTTCCTACTGCTTGTTGGGAGGCTTGGCCAAAGGAGCCCTGATGATGGCGGCAGGGCATCAAGGAGGTGGTGAGAGGGTGAGGGAAAACCTCCAGGCTCCACCCACAGGAAGACTCTCGACTCTTCAGGAACCCGTTTGGTTAAAAGTCCTGTCAGGAATGTGTAAAGAGAAACTGACGTTGTATGATCCAGGGTTCAAAAGTGGGAGATGAAATGTTAGAAACACATCTCAGACACAGGTATGTACCACAGACCACATGTGGCACGTTAAACGCCTTTCATTATTAAAGAATGATCCTCCAAGGCAGAAGTTGTTCTTCTGCCACCACATAACCTTTATACTTTTAAATTTGGCTACCATGTGTCAGTTACCTTGCAGTCTTAATATGAAGGTAAGTTTTTACTTACAAATTTTTTTTTTATAAAGTAAGAAACTATAAAAACTATGGGCTTCCCTGATAGCTCAGGTGGTGAAGAACCCACCTCCAATGCAGGAGACCCAGGTTGGATCCCTGGGTTGGGAAGGTCCCCTGGAGAGGTGAAGGCTACCCACTCCAGTGTTCTGGCCTGAGAATTCCACAGACTGTATAGTCCATGGGTTCACAAAGAGTTGGACATGACTGAGTGACTTTCACGAAAACTACAGGCCAATCTCTCATGACTGTAGTAAAATTCTAAAGAAAATGTTAGCAAACTGAGTCCAGTGACATACAGTAAGTGGTATATCGTATCTCTCACAAAGTATTTTGTGCCTCCCATGCAGTGCCCTTCCCTATGGGGAGATTATACTTCCCTGCCAGCCCTCGGTTCACCATTGTCTTCTTTTTCTCTTTTCCCTAAAATCAGTGATGTTCCAGATGGTAGCTACTCCCAGGACCTGGGTGCTAGAATAAAGATGACCCAAAATGAGACAGGTAGCCTGAGCGAGAAATAAACCCTTCTAAGTCCTTACAACTGGGGATATTTTCACTCCAGCTTAACTGGACTTTTAACAGTGACTGAGAGGTCTATTTCAGAAATGGAAGGGTGGCTTCATATTAGGAGAACCACTAGCATAGTTCATCACATGAATAAAAGGCTAAGGAGGAAAGCATGTATGCTGATTTTACAAGATACAAAAAGGCATTTGACTAAAATTAAGTATTCATAATAAAAACGAGAATTAATGGATAATTCCTTTCTTAAGGGGTGTGTGTGTGTATACATTATATTCTCAAAGTCAACATCTTAATTGGGAAACTGGTAGAGGTTTTTTTACAAGATAAGGACACATTATACTGACTTATTTAACACTGTATTGTATCCAGGACAATTAGATGTTTTTAAAAAAGCCTAAAACATGAGAAAGAGTAACGCAGTTACTGTTTACATAGATGATTTTATATATCTGCAAAACCCAAGGCAATCCATGGATCAGTACTGTGTATTTAGTAAATTATAAAACCAGTATTCTTCACATAAACAAATAATAGAAGAAATAACGGAGAGCAGACAATATTTAGAATAGCAAAAACTACTTAGGAAAAAACTTATCAAGAAATTTGCAAAACTTAGATGTGCTAAAGGACACTCCCTGAGGTCCAAATGTAGAACTGAACAAAAGACAAGACATACGGTGTTCTTGGATGGCAAGATTCCTCACCATAAAGATGTCAGTTCTCCCTGACATCTTAATTAATTAATTAGCTTGTCTAACTTTTAAAAGTCCCTAATATTTTTATTGGTGACTTTAAAGAGTTAGACAAGCTAATTAATTATAAATTCATTTGGAAGTAGAAATAAGCAAAGATAGCCAGGAAATCCCTGCAAAGGAAGACCAAGGAGGGAAGGTAGTCTCACATCCATCCAAACATATCTGTAAATAAAATGATGGTGTGCTGGCACAGGAAGAGACAATGCAATGGAAACCTGGTTATGATAAAGCAGCTCTAAGGCAGAGACGGGGAGGAAGATGTTTGAAAAATGATGTTGGAACAACCTGATAGCCATACACAGAAAAGATGAAATGGAATCCATTTCTCATCATACAAATTCTAATTGGAACAAAGATCTAAATATAAAAATGAAACCATCTAGGCACTAGCAAAAAAAATAGGTGAACTTACCTAAACGTGATTCATTGTAAAATAAGGGAAATTGACTATATAAAAACAAATGGCTGCATGTCTAAAAACACCAAAAGCAAACCAAAAACAAATGATAAATGGGAAAATATTTACAGTTTAAATTACAAAAGTTCAATATCCCTAATTTCTAGAGTGAAAGTTGAGAAACAGTAACCCACGAGAAAAATAGGCAAAAGATACTACAAATTTGCAGAAATTTAGGTGACTCAAACATTTAAAAAAATGGTCAGCCTCACTATTAAAAAGACTACAAATTCAAATTATAGGAAGAAGCCATTTTTCTTCTAGCAAATGGGCAATAAACCTTAAATCTGAGAAACTGTTTTCTCAAAAGACTGTGGGTAAACAGGCGTATTTAAATTGCTGATTTGAAGACAAAAATGCAACACCCGTAGAAGGGAATTTGACGATATCTACAATAATGTCATGTACACTTACCATTCTGTGCAGCAATCCCACTGCGCTAAGATTCTATCCCAAAGATACGCTGGCAAAAAAAAAAATACAAAAATGCCATCTATGTATAGATTATTTAGTGCAACATTCTTGTAATAGCAAAAAACTGTAAACAACCTGAATGTAACCCAACTATCCATCAACAGAGAATGGGTTACATCAGTTTTGGGATTTCCTTATAATTGAGGAGTCTGTACTCATGCAAAGGAATTTTATATATGCATGTTTATATGTATGTATATATTAGCTTCTACTTTCAAAAAAGAAACAATGGAAGAATAACTAAAGTCAGTACCAGTAGTTAACTTTGGGGAAGTAAACAGCAAGGGTGTGTAAGCAGGAAACAGGGATGGAACTGTAATTTCCACAAAGTACCTTGTCTTATAGTTGAGACTTTGAAACCATGCTGTTTTGTTTTTACATAATTAAAAAATAAAACTGCAAAGAAAAAAATCTTTAAAATACTTTTGAAATATTTCTTCTCTATATGACTCATTTGTTAAAATATTTTTAGTGACTTTCTGCCTCAACATCCTTAGTGGTATATATCCTTCTGGCAAAAAAGGAATCCCAAGAACTTTTAAACTACCACTGGGCTAGTGTTACTGTGTGTGTGTACGTGTACACACTCACACTCATTCACTGGAGACTTCCTCCTTCCACAAACCTGGCTTTCATAATCTGAGGTGTATTCACTAATTTTCTCAGACCTAAAATACACAGAACCACTGTCAACTCTAAGAAGCAAAACCCCCAAGAAGGGACAAGATAGAGACCTTTTCTCTGTTCTTCCCATTAAGCACAGCTAAAACCCGGGCTATTTATCAAAGCAACAGAAACAACCTGAAAAATGAAAAGGCAGCAGACTGGCTAAGGACTTTGGACCCAAATAGTAACATAGCAATGAGTTCCTGTGTTTTCTTTTACCTCATTTTTCCCAGACTAGGTGCTGGTAAAACCAGCAGCCTCAAAACACCGATGGCAGAGATAACTGAAGCCAAGAAAAGCTGGCTTTCTCAAGCCAAAGAACTTCCACACAGTAATTGCCAGACACCATGGATAAAAACAGGGCCCCAGCCTTCCCCTGTCAGCTGGGGCCAGGTGGAGAGCCCAGACTTTCTTCCTTACTCAGCTCTCATGAGGCTGCCCTGGTCCTCTACAGGGGTGGTGGCAGAGAAGGCTCAGTGGGGAGCTAGGACACCATCCCTGCCCTGTGATATCCTCTCTCCACCCCTGTGGCATCAGTGGAGGCCACACAGGGAGCCAGCCCACACTTCTACACCTACCCACCATTCTCATGGTGTCAATGAGGCCCATGTTCTTTAGACAATAAAGAGGTACCTTAACCCCTGCCAGGGTGTCAGAGGAGGCCAAGCGGTGAACCTGGACCTTCACCCTACAGTGGGTAGCAGCGAGGAGGCAGTGTGCATACCCCACGTTGCCCACCAGCATGGTGTCAGAGAAGATGTGCTGAAACAGAAGATTGAAACAAGATCCAGAGTCTTTCAACATAAAACCAAGTGTCCAGTATAATGAGAAAATTGTATTTTTGTATACCAAGAACAAGGAAAATCTCAAAAAGAAGGAAAGGATCAGGAACTTAGAAATTACCCAATCTGAACCAAGAGAACAGTCCAAAAATAGTACATGTGAGTCTATAATAAAAAAATCCAGCATTCATGTCACTGGAATCCCAGGAGAGAAGATAAGGGTGGGGCTGAAAAAGCATCTGAAAGAATTAATGGCTGACAAGTTTCCAAATGTGGCAAAAGACATAAACGTATACATTTACAAAACTGGGTGAAACCCAAACAACGTAATCCTAAAGAAATCTACAATAAGACCAACTTCTGAAAAATAAAGGCAAAGAAAAAAGCTTGAGAGCAGCAAGACAGAAATACCACCGTACCTACCCTGGGAAGATAATCCAGGTGAGATATGTCTCCTCAGAAACCGTGGAGGACAGAAAAAGGGCACAGAATTCTTCAAATGCTAAAAGAACCTCAACTCTGAATTCTGTATCTGATATAATTATCCTTCAGGAATGAAGGAAAAATAAAGACATGCCAGATGATGGAAAGCAAAAACAAATCTGCTGACTAGACCTACCTTAAAAGAGTGACTAAGGGAAGTTCTTGAAATAGAAAGGAAATGCTTAAAAAAAAAAGTCTTCGAACATCAGGAAGGAGGAACAATTGAGCAAAAATGCAGAAGAATTGAAGCTTTTGAACTGTGGTGTTGAAAGACTCTTGAGAGTTCCTTGGACTGCGAGGAGATCCACCAGTCCATCCTAAAGGAGATCAGTCCTGGGTGTTCATTGGAAGGACTGATGTTGAAGCTGAAACTCCAGTACTCTGGCCACCTGATGGGAAGAACTGACTCATTTGAAAAGACCCTGATGCTGGGAAAGATTGAGGGCAGGAGGAGAAAGGGACAACAGAGGATGAGACAGTTGGATGGCATCACTGACTCAATGGACTTGGGTTTGGGTGGACTTCGGGAGTTGGTGATGGACAGGGAGGCCCAGTGTGCTGCGGTTCATGGGGTTGCAAAGAGTTGAACACGACTGAGCAACTGAACTCAACAGGTAAATATGATAAACTGTCCTTTGAGTTTTCTCAGCTGTTTGATAGTGGAAATAAAACATATAACATTGATATAATACTTTACCCAAACTGGTAAAATGTTGATAACAACCCATTTTTGTTAAGATTGAAGAGATATATATATAAAAATTGTGGTTACAGGAAACTACATGTGATAAAAGGGTTTTGTTATTGAACTACAGCTACATAAGATGTGTCTGTACTATCTTGCCAACTCCCTGTAGGTCTGTAATTATTTCAAAACACAAAGCTTTTAAAGATGTAGGACGAGGACACAGAATATGTTGCTTTGAAGGGGGCACGGATGACAGATAATCCTTCCCTCCTGAGTGATTTCTACTCTCTGAGGAGTAAACATATCTCTTCCTAAGTATCTTGATTTTTTTTCTTCTAGGTGTATTTCTCTCACAATTTATTAGAAAGCTGGCCACTTGATAATATATCATGTTAGAGATATATATCTAACTTGATATATATCTCTCTAACATGATATATATCATGTTAGAGAGATAACATGATACTAATTCTCATGAAAACCCATCACAGTATATCAACACTAAGCATTTGTATGTAAAAAGTTATACTATTGCTGGTAACATATTTAGTAAAAATAGTTTAGTTTTAGTAGATAAAAACTCACTCATTTTAATAAAAACTATAAGAAGGAATGCAAAGTACTTAGATTCTTCTGTCATGTAAAATAAACTGCTCCCCACAGGACTGTGTCAGTACTGGTTTGAAATAGGAAAATCTCCTGTTTAAAATATGTTTAGATGACAATAGCCCAGGGGTTGGCAGACTTATTCGGAAAGGGGCCAGATAGTATCTGTTTTAGGTTGATCAGGCCTTAGGATGTCTGCTGCAGCTACTCAGCCCTGGAGTTGTCCTGTGAAAGCAGCTGCAGACAAATGTAAATGAACGGGCTGTGTCCCAAGAAAGCTTCATTTATCAAACGCGCCACAGGGCATAGGGCGCCAACCTCTGTACCCGCCTAATCTCAGGATACTTATCCTCCAGTTATTAAAAAAAGATCCATCCACAATCTAGCTACACTGAAATAATTTTTAGATATCATTATTTTGTAAACATATCTAAGATGTAGCCAGAGGTAAGACTCCACTGCAGTAAAAGCCCTAGAAAGCACAATGACTCTATCCTTGTTTTATCAGCAGCTGTAAGATCTCAGGCAAATCACACATTCTGAGATTCTATCACTTCATCTCTGCTTTGAGAGAATTAGAGGAGGGAGTGTTATTCCTCCCTAATTTTGGTACTATTAATGTCAGCAGAATTCCTTCCAGTCTTACGAACAAAACTTTAAGACTTTAAATGAAGAGTTTCATAAGAAAGGTACACTCATTTTTACTTGAATAATTTATAATGTAGGTCTGATTAAGCACAATGAGTTAAAACTTACCACTGGAGGATTAGGAGTATCAAAAACCAAAACTGACAATATCTTCAAATTATGACATATGCAGGAATAAAGTTAGCAAAGGATGTACAAGGTCTCTACACTGAAAAATATTAAACAATGTTGAGAAAAATTAAAGTGAAATAAGTAGGAATACACACTATGTTGTTTTTTCTAGTTCCTTTGCATTTTTGAACAGTCTTAGAAGGAACTGGAAGTCCTGTTGTACTGGACATCAGGACTTATAAAGTTCTGACAAAAAGATAAGCAGATTAATGAAACAGAAGAGTGTGCATAAGTAGATCCACAGACATTATGGTCCGAAGGTTTTAGACAGTGACACCAAAACAATTCAGTGAGTAAAGGAAAACTGCTGTGACAAATGCTGCTGGAATAAACTAAATATTCATATGGAAAACAAAGATATTTGACTCCTGTATGTTAGTTGCTCAGTCATGTCTGACTCTTTGTGACCCCATGGACTGTAGCCCGCCAGGCTCCTCTGTCCATAGAATTCTCCAGGCAAGAATATTGGAGTGGGTTGCCATTTCTGACCCCTACCTAATAACAAAGGGGAAAGTTTTTAAATTCAAAGTGGATCATGGACCTGAACACAAAAGTTAAAACTGTAAAGCTTAAAAAGATATTCCTGACTTTGGGGTTGGTAAAGACTTATTACAGAGGACACAAAGTATTAACCATAAAACAAAAATTGATGAATTGGACTTCACTGAAGTTAAAAGCACCTTCTCATCACAAGACACATGAGCAAACAGACAACTTATGGCAGGAAAAAATGTCTACCATAAATCTTACAAAGGACTTATATATCCAGGGCTCATATCTTAAAAGATTATCACAAGTCACTATCCAATTAAAAAGGACAAAAGACTGGTTCAAACATTTGAAATATTTGTTCATTAGTCATCCCGGCAATGCAAATTAGACCACCTTGAGACACCACTACATACCCATGAGAACGGCTAAAATAAAAGATGGCCAACACTAAACTGAAGCAACCAGAACTCTCATATTTTGTTGGCAGGAATGGAAATGAACAATCACTTTGGAAATGGTCATTTTCTCAAAAAGATGGATACACAGCCATCTATCCTGTGGCCTAGAAATTCTATCTCATCTAAAAAGAATGAAAACGTGTCCATAAAAAATTCCCAGGCAAGAATATCTATAGCAGTTTTATTCATATTAGATAAAACCTGAAACAGACCTGGGGTCCACCAACAGAAATACGGTTTTACATAAACCGTGGTGTGTGCAAAAAGCACCACATGGCAACAAGAAGCACACGGCTGAGCCAGCTCCCTATGTGGATGAGTCTCAAATCACCACAGAGTCAAAGCCACACCCGGGGGACATGCCATATCATTTCCCTCTATACAAATATATTCATTTGTCAAGCTCAAGAGAGGCTGCTATGGATTTAGAGCTGTACATTTTCATTACCTGTAAATTATATCCCCCTTCCTACAATAAAATAGCTAAGGCTCTTGAGATTAACATTTTTAATCCAGCTCTTTTAGTTCTGTAACAAATTGAAGGTCAAGTGCTAGATGATCTTTAACAGTTTTGACTATCTTATTTTTATCAGTCTAATTCAAAATCCTACAAGTGTGATCTTAAAATGTATTCAGGATTGGTTTGTTGGTACCTTGGAATGATCCATGTTGGTATCCAGGGAGCATTGTTGGCTCAGGCCTCCGTGGACAGAGCCACACAGTGCTCACCTCTTGTCCAGCATTCTCGTAGTGACCTCTTCTACACTTTCTTCCAAACAGAAGTCCATAGGAAAAGCTTAAGATATACCACAATTAGCATCTGACCTTTCTCTGTAACTCCTGGAGAAAGCCATATTCTACTTTTCAGGTGAAAACAAAATGGAACATTAGGACACAATTTCCGATTGACCGAAACCATTTGTACATTTTGCATAATTCATAAACAATTCATCAAGCTAAAATGTTGAATTTTACTATAATTAAAACTGGATTTCTAAACTGCATAGATAACTCAATAGTATAGTTTAGTCCTTTGTAAACTAGTGAAAAGAAAAAATTAACATGAACAGCTTTAGATAAGTGCAGAGCTATTTGGTAAATAAAGTAATGGAAAGGTTTGGTCCAAAACTGTGAAGACTCTGAATGCTCTATTTATATTACAGAAACCAAAAAGTGCTTCTAAAGAAGCTGTACAATTTCTCACTTCAAGACCCAAAAGCAAATATTTAAGAAAAATATTAGCAAAATGCCCTACAAATTCAAACGGCTGACTTGACACTATTGCTTCCATCACAGGCAGGCGTGATCTAGGGAGCTGGAGGGGGTTGAGGATGTTCTTGTTGAACTGAATGAAGCTTGACATACATTCAGAGCCGTTCAGGTTTCTGTGACCCAATAAAATAATTGGTACTGGGCTTTAAAAATAATAAAGCATTGTATAAACCTGACCTTTTAAATGCATCAGACCTATCAGAAAGATCAAAGAAACTTACCCTTATATGCTAAAGTAAAAATATGTGAATTAAAAAAAAAAAAGGCACAAAAACAGCTAAGGATAGTAGTGTACTGCAAGTGGCAAAGTGTCCAGCTAAAAGAAAATACATCTTTTCTCTTTTACAAGTACAGCAATTAAATGTATTCATTATGAATACAATTTTAAAACTGTTTTTCTGGAAAAAGTCTATAAACTGTGGTCCACATGATTCTGATTTTAAAACTGAACAAATCCATCAAGTATAAAACTGCATTGTTCAAATACTGGGTATTTTTTTTTTCTCACCTATTTTTGTTGGAGATATAAAAATTTGACTAAAATTATATTTTACCTCTTTTCAAGACTTACCTGAGACTTAGCATTGCGGCCGTGCGTTTCCACTAAAAACTGCCACTGCAGCAGAATTTCCTCTTCCTCTTTCTAGAGCTTGTTTAGAAACGCTCGTTTCTAGGAAACCGTACAAATCAATATGCCAATTTAGTGAGAAAACAGTGCAACCCGAGGGTTCGAACTACCTAATCAGTTTCATCTGATGGTATTGGAACAACAGAGGCTGTGATGCTCATGTGGCAGGACTGGGAGCCCATGGAGACCAGGCATGTCCAAGTCCAGCCTGGTACCCTGCACAGACCTAAAAACAGATGGCTTGGTGCCCCCATCATCCTGATGCTGACAACTGAGCAACCAGGCTGGGAAGAGAGCATTGTATGATTCCCTAGCAGACTGTGTAAGGACTGGCCTGAGTAGTTCACAATACAGAGCACATGTGTACACACGGCATACAGGTCACAGACAGGTTGTATTAACCTGATACTAGGACCTAATCCAAGATAAATAAAGACTCTCAGACTGTTCCATGTAAGAAGGATATTTAGTTGCTTTAAGTTATACAGCATCCACTTTTACATTTGCATTTTTAAAATAGGAATTTACTGTTCACTGTGGGGCCCAGATAAAACTGAAGTATTCAACCCTAAATAAATGCTACTGAGTATATTCTAAGTCTTTTGGGGACAAGGAAGGGTACCTCCCTAATGACAAAGTCTCCAAAGTCAAATTGCTTATGAACAAAGTAAAGGTTTATAAATATTCTGGCTTTTTGTAAATTTTCCCAATATAGTTTGGGGGCTAATACAACTCAGCAGAAGTAGAGGCTCAATGGTCAGCATGAATATGTTTTGTTATTTCTTATCCTGACACCTAGGGATTTTATTAACAAAAACAGCTTTATACCATCTTCTCACTGACCAAAGCACCATTGTGTTGATCTGATCATGTAAGAGGTGACTCTCCTAAGAAACCAAAGTGACAGACCTGCGCAGGGACGCGTCTGTGAAGGAAGGTGTGACGAAGGAGCCGCAGGCTGACACTGGTGGAATATCACAGGATGACTTAACCTTGGCCTTGAAAACTAGAACCATTTCAGAGGTGAAAAATCACACCACTCTTACTAGTGATGTTGAAGAAAAACAAATTAGCCAGGGTTTTTCACTGATGGGGTGATAAGCATTAGAGGAAAAAACAGACAACAGAAGCCAAATTAAATCAACATAAAGCAGTAATATATAAATAAGACATTTTTAAACTAGTGGATTTATTCTAGGTCTCAAAAGTTTAGAAAATACGTAAATTAAAATCTTACTCCCTCTAAAAAAACCCAAAGTGAAAACGTATCAATTTTAGTAAAGGTATCAACATATATATATGCAGATATACATATGAATAATGCAAAACAGATTTACACAGGTGTTAATTTTGGCACTTTTACTTGGATTTTTACAGAAAGTGAATACAGATGTCTTTGCATACAAATTCTCATTCTGGAGAAGCAGGATGCAGAAATAAAAGGTTCAAACATCTCCCTTCTTAAAAAGAACATTGAAAAAGGTAACTTCACCCGTTAAGCCTCCTCGTTGGCCACTTGATAAATCCGGCTTGATTTCTCTCACTCCACAAGTTTGACAAAGTTATTTTAAGTTTCTATCACTGATACCTGGTCATCCACTTTCAGTCCATGTACCGTTTGGCCAGAAGTCCATAAATAATGTTTCCAATGTAGAAATCTTAAAGTTCTAAAGGGAAATACTGCTCAGTAGATAAAGTCTCCTGGAATGTCTTGTAGCAAAGGTTCCTCAAATTTAAATCGTTTGGAAATGGCCTTTTGCTCCATTTTCTCTTTTTCAGACTGTCTGCATTGTCCTAAAGTATATGAAGTAACTACAATTAGCTCCTCTGTTACGATGGATTCCTCGGTTTCTGGCTTCTGAGTATCTGAATTACTTTCAGACACAGGATCTGCTTCCTGGAGGGCATGTGCTTCTTCTAAGGCCCCTCTGACCTTGAAAGCAGGCTCCTGAACACCGCTCTGAGTCAGCCATGGGTGCTTCAGACACTCCTCTGCAGTGCCTCGATCTCTGGATAGGGATACACAGTTTACACTTAAGATGGCTTAAAACTTCAATCATAAGTCAGAGCCTAAGGGATTATATTTTGGGACATATGAAGAGCCGGTAAAAATCTTATTGTAGTTCCTGAATTAAACGAAGTTTTAGCATTTGCTTGCAAAAACCATTCCCCATAATGTTGAAAAATAGTATTTTAAGCAAGTTATCTCTGAAAAGCCCCCTTGAAAGACCAAGAACAGATGGAAAATATCTGTTACACTGAGGTGCGATTCACATTTTCTGAAAACATTTTCATTTCTGCCACTTTTCTTTCAACAGACGTAAAAAGTCAAAGATTTTAATGTAGTTTTATGTCTACGTTTTCATGTCTTCATTTTGGGGTTTCAGTTGTTAATCTGCTTTTGTTCAGAGTAGATGGCTCAAAAATTGATAAAGATCAGTATTGACTTAATACTTACTCAGGTTTCTTAACTAAAAGTGTCTTGATGAAGTCAACAGCTGACTCAGACACAACATCAAATTCTTCCTCAGAATAACTTAAATTCATCTGTGAGATGTTGAGGAACGTTTCCTGTTTATCATCGCCCAGGAAAGGCGATATTCCTGTCAGCATGACATATGCTAACACTCCAATGCTCCTAAATCAGAATGAAGAGGTAAGAAAAATCAGTATCACATTCATTTCTTAAAACTGATTTGATCAGTTTTTCATCAGTGATTCTTACCACATATCTGTTGCCGTGCTGATAGGATCATAACTGAGAACTTCAGGAGCTAGTAGCAGAAACAAAAGAAAATATTTAGTTTTGTGGAAAAATGTAAAATTTGCTGTTAGAGATAAAAATTTAAATACTCAAAACTATATGACATTATCAAGGTTTGGGCTAAAATAAAGTAAGTTCACAGTATAAATCAAATTAATATGAATTAGTGTAAAGTCTAACTAGACATTTGTAATTAACTTAATTCCTTTTTTACTTCTAACCTCCAATGCTGGATCCTAGCAATTAAAAAAAAAATACTTGAATACATAAATACTACCATATAAAGTGATAACTTTTACTTTCTTCCCCCCTCTTCCCACACCCTCTATCTAATCAAGTATCAATCAGCTCTAACAGGTTCCTGCTTTTAAATCTCGCCTTGAGTCTGTAGTACGTCCCCCCAGACCCCTTTTGGACCTGCCTCTGATCTACTCTAAGCCGAGGCTGGAGTGAGCTTTTAAAATGCCCGTTAACTCAACGTCAGTCACCGAGGGTAGAAGACAGCCTGGGCATCGGATGACATGCATCATGCACAGAAAACAGGGACAACTCCAGGGGGCTGAGAGAGCAGTCTGCTTTGCTACCATCTAACTAGACCGCTGCCACCCAGACAAGGCAACGGAAGGGCAGCCCCAAGTGTGCAAGGCCACAGGGGAAATTCAGGAGAATTCTCCTCAGAAACTACTCACTGATACAAGCCAGTCAACCCAAAGATGATTTCTTTTTCACGAGTATACAGATAGGAAGGCCAGGCTATGCAGACAGTTAAGTACTGAATCCATTTAAAAACAGATCAAAGACTACAAAACTGTGGTAATTACAATAAAAAAGGGAATGAAAATGTTTCAGGGAAAACCAAAACACTCGAAGTCACACATGCATTAGTAGTTGGGGTCAAACCTGCCCCCGAATATGAGGGGAGGAAGTGGGGGAGGGGGAGGATATGAGGGGGAGAAGTGGGGAGGGCTGATTTCCTCAACTCCTATCTGAAGACGCCAAGCTGAGAAACAGATTATGAATATTACTTAAAAGTTTCAAAAGAAACTACTAGGAAATTTAAAATCAAATGCATAAAATCCAAATTACTGGACGGGAAAAAGTAAAACAGCCAAGACAGCAGTAGATGGTGGGTAGAGGGGGAGAAGGTAACATCGGTTACTTTTCTGAGTGTTTATGATGTGCTCAACACTGACAGAAGAGCATCACTGAGCAGATCCAATGAGGCAGGACTTGCACAGCCTTGTTTCATGGACAGAGAGACGTGTGGCACCAAGAGGCTTGGGGACCGAGGTCACACAGCTCACCAGCATGGAGCAGCACACACCGGGGCAGAGGCGGCTTCAACTCCCCTTTAAAAGGCAGGCCAGCGGAAGGCAGACAGGAAAGCCCTCACGCTTTTCTGTATTATATCCTGAATTATTTTCAGTTTTTCCCAATTGGGCTTATACTATTTTTTTATAATAAAGTTTTATTTTTTTGGAGGGAAAAAAGCTCTTGATAGAAAATTGAGAATTTACCACAGAGCAGAAAACATTGGAAAACAAGCAAACAAAGCCCAAAACTCATTCAGCGCAGTAATTCCTGCTGGCATCTTAGTCCATAGCCCTTCAGTCTGCATTGTCTGTGTTTCTTCCAGTTTACAAGGCCACCCACTACTCGCTGGCTAACACATCAGGCTACTTGCCCTGAAGCAGCACATTAAGCCACTTTCCTATCCCTTACACTGTGGTCAGGAGGTGTTATCATCAGCATACAGGAAATTAAGTGTTCTAGTCCACCAAAAAAACCCCAAAACCAATATCTGAACGATGTTTTTCTGCCTGTGATATCTTTTATTACCTAATAAAGGATATGCAGTTTCAAATCGGGACTTTAGAATGCAATTTAAAATTTCAAATTATTTTTTGTGCTATCTATAAAAAAAAAAAGCCCTATAGCTTTGCTTTTCTCAACCCTAACTGTGCCCTGGGGCTTTCTGGATGCCCTGGAATCCTTTTTTCCTTTCTACATACCACTCTCCTTTCTCATTCTATTTTTTGCCAAGCCTCCAGGCCTTCTAGGAGGAGACTTCCTGTCCTCTTCACACCTCTGCCTGCAGGCAAACCTTTCCCCCTAGACAGGGCCAGAGTCTTCTCTCTCATCTTCAGCTCTCACCTGAGGCCACAAAAGCCATCTTCCTCCTCCCAGGGCTGCCATCATCCAAGGTCTTCCCATCATAAAGAGCCGTTTCTACTCAGGTTTTAAATAAAACGGTAATCCCCGGTCACAACCTTTAAATTATTTCACTGCTTTGCTCTTCTATAGAAGTCTCTTTTTTAAACCTCATTCAAACCACTAATCCTTCTGTGTTCCACCTGTCTATCAAAAAAAAGTCATAGTTTACTTTATCTACCAACCTAGAAGCCATGGTTCCTGACCTGAACAGCTCTCTCCTTTTTCTTTCTGCCAGGAGCTTTCCCCTCTGTATCTACATAGCAGAATACCTGGTATTTCCCACACATGTGCAGTCACAGGCCTTGCAATGACTTTCACGATGTTTGTTACCAACTTCAAGCTCTTAACAGGTCCTTTACTTGTTCAACATCCTCCCACCCTCAGATAACCTGATATCCTATGCTGCTAAGTGAAGTGAAAGTCGCTCAGTCGTGTCTCTCTTCGACCCCATGGACTACACATTCCACGGAATTCTCCAGGCCAGCATACTGGAGTGGATTGCTGTTCCCTTCTCCAGGGAACCTTCCCAACCCAGGGATAGAACCCAGGTCTCCTTCATTGCAGGTAGATTCTTTACCAGCTGAGCCACAAGGGAAGCCCACTCCATTTAGAACGAAGCACCAATTTGGTATCATACTCTTTAAAGTCTTCCGTTTTTTAACTCAAAGGAAGGGCTCTCTGACAGCATAATTTCAACACAGTGGAAAGTTGGCCCTGCCACTAATCATAGCACAGGTGAGCTCCCTGGTGAAGGCGACGCCTGTCCCTAAAAAGAAGACACACCCCGCTCTGACAAATACTCACCCACATACTCAGGAGTGCCCATGATCTCTCGGAGTTCTTCGCTCTTCTTCATTATTCTTGAAAGACCAAAATCCACTATCTTAATGTCACCCAGTGGAGATTCACTTGTCAGCAGAATATTCTGAGGCTAAAAAATGATACCCCCAAATTAATAAATCATGATTGTGTATGAAGAGCAAAAAGAACAGGCAGCCTGTAAAACACAGATTTTACCTGTGGAACTGAGAAATTTACCAGTGGACAGTCATTCATTACACAGCTCTGCTTACAGCACACTTCCTGTGTGTAAGGCAGGAGGCTTCGTACCATCTCTTCTCTGATGCTAGCTCCTCCTCAGGACATAAATATGCATCTATTCCTATCTTAAAAACCAAACCACTTATTTAAAAAAAACAACCCTCCCCTATGACCCTGAATTTCTTTCTACCCAATCCACTCCCTCCCTCAAAGCTCCGCTGTTGAAAGCAAGGTCACTAGACCTTTGACCACCTCTCAATCCAGTTGAATCAGGATTTGCCCCCTCGGCTCAGTCTGCTCTCACTAAGAGCACATTATCTTTAATAGTCGAAGGCCCACCAAGTCCGGGTGTCCTGCAGGCACTATTTTGCAGGCACTCACCGCTGGACAATCAGGAGCTTGTGGACATCCTTACACCCTCTTGGATATATCCCTCCTTCTATGGATCCCTCTCTATAGATCCTTTTCTTGGGATTTCTTTGTCCTCCTTTTAAGTATTGGTGTTGCTCAAGATCTCTTGCTGACTGACATTCTCCTGACACTCTGCATTCTATTTCTGAGCAATTTTATCTACCAGCAAAGTTTCAGTCCTCTCCAGACTCACAGCACCAATTAAAATCAGATCTTTTCATCTGGCTGAAATGTGCCACACCTTCGGCTTCTGCCTCGGGGCAAGGCCTTCAATGCAGTCAACACCTCGGGTTACAGATTCCCGTCTCAGTGCCCAAGTCAAACAGTGGGAATCATCATAAAATTCTGTCTCCATTTTCTACCACTGTCAGATCGAATGAAGTCACCAGTCATGCTCATTCTAGTTCCTAGACCTCAGCATCTCCTCCACTTAAAGTTTGGGATTTCATTATTTCCTACTTGGACACGACCCTGCGTCTCTAGTTTTCCCTACCTTCAGCCCATCCTTCTCATACAATAATCTTCCCATAATGGAAGTCTGATCACGATATTCTCCCTATGTTGTCCAGCTGCCATTCTTCAGCAACACACAAAACTCCAATGGAGTGGGGGTAGGGGGTGGATGCACATGGTGATGGTGAGCACTACCCAAATTCACAGATCAATAAGCTTCATATTCCTGGAGCCATTTTCACTCATTTGAAGAAGACACTTTAGCGTGAAAAGTCAAGCAGATATATTATGGACTAGAATGTAAGATTCATTAGAATTGTTTGAAATAAAGTATGAGGTGTGAAAGTTTATATTTGCTTCATAAAGGGTCTGCATTTACTGTCTTCTGTTATTAAGAATATTTCCAAAGATAAATTGAGAAGCGTGCATACTTAGTCATGTCTAACTCTTGGCGACCCCATGGGCTGTACCTGCCAGGCTCCTCTGTCCACGGGATTCTCCAAGCAAGAATACTGGAGTGAGTTGCCACGCCCCCCTCCAGGGGCTTCTGTGAGGAATCTGTTCCCAATCGATCGGGCTGTAGTCCCTAAACAACACACGTGGTACACACCTCCGGCCTTGCCTCTGCTTGGGAAGCCCCGTTCCGCACTGCCTGACAAATTTATCCTCGCCCCTCACTCCAGGCACAGTGCGTGGGTCTCCTCTGCAAAGGCTTATACAAGACAAACTGCTCTAACGGTAATTTCCTATTTCCCCCATCACACCTGTGCTCTGGAGGGTGGTACTGATGGTCACCCACCTTCCCTTCCACTCACACCCAGCTGCTCCATCCGACTTCCATCTTCTCATCTGCAGGGTCACTAGAGGGCTGGGGCTCTCTTCTGCGCACCATCTCAGTGGCACCTGACTCTACTGCTCCTTCCCTGCTTGTGAACTCCTTTTCTCCTGGCTCTCCTCCTAACTCTCGGCTCCTGCTATCCCCTCTGTTGTCGGTCTCCCGTTACCCTCCCGCTAATCGCCGGGTCCCCACAGCCTGACCTGGAGGCTCCTTCGTCCCATCACCCCACTCCCGCCACACAGCACCCACCCGCACCACAGGCGGAACTGTCACCGCAGCTCAGGAGTCACCATCCCCATCTCTGGCTCAGATCTCTTCAACCAACTCCTACCTAATCTCTCCCCTATGATGTCGCAGAGGCGCCTCAAATTCTACAAGCTCCAGTCAGACTCACTCCTATTTTCCTTCCAAGTCAGACCCCCCACCCCTCTGTGGGCATCTCAGTTGATGCTGTTCGTAGCCGGTGGGACACAACACTGAGAAGCAGCTCCGTCTCTCCTCCCTCCCACTGCTCTGCCTTCTAGCTATTCTGTCACCATATCCTACTGACTTTAAATCCCAGAGGCAGGCATTTCCAGACTTTGCCTTCTCTCCCACCACAGGCTGCTAACTCCAGCTACCATCACTGTTTGCTTAGTTGTACACAAAACTGCCCGGACTGCAGCCAGCAGGGTCTTCTGTCCTCTGCGCCATGCCCACACCCTTTCAGTAGCTGTCCCCAGCTCCTTCTGGATCCGTGAGCTGTCCCCACTGCTCACGGATCCAGAAGCCCCTGGCAGGGCGAGCTCCGGCCTGGCTCCCCAGACTCCTCATGCACCTGCTTCCCGCAATCAGGCAGAGTGAGGCTCTGGGACACTGCCAGCCCCTCACACCTGCGCTGCTCTCTCACAACAGCATCTCTGTACACTGCCTGTCCCCCACCTAGAGCACTCTTCTCTGTTCTGCTTTGCCTATCAACTTGGTGAGAGGACCTAGCACGGGAGGAAAGCAGTGTCGTGAAGGGCTGTGCTATGACACAGGAAGCTGAGGTCAGATGGGCCCTCTCTTTAACAGGGGTCGTAGGGCTTCCCTGGTGGGCCAGTGGTTAAGACTCCGTGTTACCAGTGCAAGCGGTGTGGGTTTGAGCCCTGGTCAGGGAACTAAGATTCCAGGTGCCCCATGGCCAAAAAAAAACTCTTAAAAGGCATTTAAAAACAAACAACAACAAAAAAAATTTAAGGAAAAGGTGTCTAACTGTTGACCCAACCATCCTGCCTACCCTTTTCTACTATGAAAGTGCTCTAGGTCTATCACAGTTTGGATTCAGAAGCGGCGAGTGGGAAGAGTCTACAGCTTGGTGGGAACCAGAGCCACAGCCCTGGTCACTGAGGCATCACCAGGTTCAGGGCCCTGCCCTTGGCAGACAGGCACTGGTATTCACTGAGTAAATGAAGAAAGGGAACTCTACAAAAAAGCCCTGAGAGGGTCTCTACTTCGTGTCAGGCTAGGTGGTAACATGACTATGAACAATAAGCCCTTACTGTCCTGAGTTCATAATCAGAAGAGAAACAGATGGGCCTGTCAGGCTCAACTGACTCTGCTGTGCATCGTTAAGTACTGCAGTCCACAAAGTGCTTGGGCACTAAATGAACAAGAGCAAGGGATTCTACCTTGGAGAGTTCCAGAGGAGGCCAGGGAGCAGACCCTGAGGGGGAAAAAGGACTTCACCATTGACTCAGCCAAGTTTCATGGACTGCCTAGTGAGCTGTGACCAGGGGAAATGGCAGAAAACAATATGTGTTCCCCGTTCCAACCGGGTCAAATAAGGACCAATAGATAGTACAACTCCAGGTAATTTTTAGCTCTACCAGAGTGGGTAAAGGGTGACAGCATGCCTCGCAAGTATGTATGAGTATGGATGCTGTTTCTAGGACAGTCAGAGAAGGTTTCCTGGAGGAAGCAGTATTTGAAGGGAGACAAATGTTAAGAAGGAGTCAGTCACGGGGGGAGCATCTCGGGGTTGGGGGAGGCAAAAGGAAGAACTGCAAGCTGCAGACAAACACAGAGGTGAGAGCCAAGTGTGAGGCTGGAAGGAAATGGGGTTGGGGGCAGGGCCTGCAGGGCTCTGTGGGCCATTCAGGAGTGCCTGGCAGGAGGCAGAGCGAGGAGAGGGACAAGAGGGCATCCAGGGAAGTATGACCACAGGCCAAAGGGCAACAGGGAGCCATCCCACAGCACGGCACGTGCAGGGGCTGCCAGATGCACGCCTGCAGCCAGGAACAGCCTTCTAAAACACGCGCCTTTAGCCTGTTTTTAAAGGCCTCCAGAGGGAGAGAGACTGAGGCAGGTGTGATGAAGCGTGGAATGAAAGAGAAGAGAAGAGATCTCACACGTTAGAGGCAAAATGCACAGGCCATTGAGACTGATGACATGCAGAACAGAAAGAGGGAGCTCTTGTCATTCGCTGACTGATCCGTCAGGTCCACAGACAGGACCATCACTTCAGTTTTCTCAGGACCACCCAGGACAGCTGGAAATTCAATCTGGAGAGAGAGCAAGGCCAAGGACAGGGCTTTGGGGCCAAGAGCACACAGGAAAGATTAAGCATGACACAAACAAGAGGAAGTGTGTATGTGGCACAAGAGCAGTGGGCCAGGATGAGGGCTTGCTGATAACTAGGTTTAGGGGACACAATGAGAATCAAGGAGGAGGAGCTGGTCTGAGAGTGAGAACCCAGGTGTAACATCAGAGGAGGGGAGCCATGAAGAATCGCTCCATCAAACAGGACAAGAGGAAGAACGAGGACCATGAAGGAACTCGGAGAATGTAACTTTCGGTAAAGTTGTGGGAGAAAAAACTAGCTTACAGTAGGCGGAAAAATGAATGGAGAGGCTAAGAGATATAGTACCGGTTGTTTTAGCTTAAACATCTCCTGATCCCCTTGAAACCAGTGCTGTCCTGTTACAGAAAGGTCATGTGAGTCACAGAATGCAGCCTAAAATTACCTAGCACCCATATTACAAAAAGTAAATGAAATGGGTGAAATTAAATATATTCATTTAACTCAATTTATCTAAAAGTCCATACCTTCAACAGGTAACTAATATGCAAAATTATTGAAATATTTTACTTTTTTTTTCACACCAAGTCTCGGAGCTCTGGTGTGGACTTCACACTTGGAGCCCATTTCAGTTCGGCACCACGCAGCCAGTGGCACTGGATTGATGGTGCAGCCATAAACTCCTTAAGAGGGGGAAAAAGATTCAAATGACACCCCAAGAAATGGTCAGAGAATTCTGAGTGTCTCTTACTCAATGTGCTAATTATTACCACTATGCAATTTAATGGAATGAGAGTTTATTCCGAAAACAAATTCATAGAATAACTAAGGCTTTTCTGCCTATACTGAAAAAACCAAACTGTGGCCAGTATTATCTCTAATTTTGTATAAAAACCTGTTTTGTTTTTTAAATTACAAAAAATTTGGCTACAGTAAACACCTGAAACTGAATAAAAAACTCAAACAACAAACTGCTGTCACTACAGAAGTCTCCATTGCAGAGGCGTGCTCCATGGTTATAAATACCCAAACCAGATAAAGCGCTCTCCTACCCCCAAAGACTGAGAAGCTTAACTGACCAGTGTTAGAATCAATTTCTCTTTTCAATGAGGTTTTGATAACATAAACCTCCTTATAAAGCCACGTTCTCTTTGTTACTTAGCTTCTAGCTAATTTTTCAGGGGAAAAAATCCTATACAGCACTGTGATTGTAAGTCCCTGACTTCTCAAAGCAACTGTAATTTTATTACAATAAAGAAATACTACTTACAATCAAATGTCATTTTTCAGGCAAATTAGATGAGAGGCGTTTGGCTCTGAATATATGTTCATCACTGCGCATGCTTCACCCTTCCCAGTACACCAAAAACACCAAGAGAAGTACTGCTTATCACTGGATCTGAAGGGTCATTTGTGATTAATAAGACATGCTCATTCTGGGGATGTCTGTAAATGCCATTTATTCCCTTAAATGTTTTCCCTTACAGTTGGTTTACCCTTTATATTCCCTGGGAACTGCTTTCTTTAGTTGTTATTCAAAAGCTTGCTGGTCGAGTGGTAATGCAATAAATTCTGTATTTGTGTTACCAAATTATTAGAATGTTACTGTAGTAGTTGAAATTGAGGCTTAGTCACAAGTGTCCATGATCTGCCAAAGTGAGAGACCTTAAACCCTTGAAAGAGATTACTAGAGAAAACACACATCTCATAATAAAATCACAGCCATTTCATGGAATTTCAGTTATGTTTTTTGTGTCCTCTCGACCAACTGTGCCCTGGTTTGACCACCAGTACATTTTTAAAGTAGAACTTACTCCTCTAAATAAAGGACTATAGTTTCCATCAGTCTCTGATGGAGAAATAAATCCACTTCCATAAGTGAAAATAAGTGCTAAAAACAAAGATAAGGACCTTAAAATTCACAGCTCAGTCAGTTCTCCTTTTTGTAGAATCCAGTTCACGATCAAGGCTGTGGCTCACAATACTTAATTCTAATTTAAGATGCACTCATCCCGAATAGAAAGAAAGAAAGAAAGAAGGTCCACTGAGGGGTAATGGGAGTGGAATACACAGGAAACATACAAACCATCCTCAGACAACGGGAATAGAGACACCTTCCCAAAATCTTATTTCTCAGCTTCAAGTGGGAATCCTTTTCTTTACCTGGGTATCTTCACCTCTGCACATTGTCTACTTACCATTTACTGAGAGTCACCACTGGATAAGACCATTGTAAAGTTGAGGCTAATCTGCTCAATAAAGCTTAAGATACCATGGACAAAATTTTGAGCAACATTTTATCAGGCAATGAAAGTTTAATTGACTTTTTATGCTCTAAAACCCAGGTCAAAATACAGAAACAGGTTAATAATCCTGCCTAAATAAATTGGAGGAATTGTTTAGAAATGTTACATGATACCAATCTTTCAAGTAAAACGCTGATGCCTAAACTTTCAGTAATCAATTTAAATCTCAAATGGAAAAGTTTCAGCTTCTAATGCCGAGGCTGCTCCTCTCCTTCCCATCATACACATGGCAGTGGGGGCAGGTTTAATGACTCAACACCTAGTACAGAACGGTGAACGATCTGACCAATATAAGACCACTGGAACACAAAGAGCCTTGGTTATTTTTTGACTTTTATTTTTTCGAACTATGTGGGATCTTAGCACCTCAACCAAGGATCAAGCCTCGAGCCTGTGTCCCCTGTATTGGAAGTGCAGAGCCTAAACCACTGGACCCAACCTTGGGTTTTAAGACTGACATTTGTACCCCTTTTGGTCAGTCCTCCTCCTGGCTGATGTAAAAGCAGGCCACTACGCCCAGGACCAGCTCACATTACTGAAATGATTTTGAGACTTGAGCTTTGTCCTGACTCTGAACATTTTGGTAATCCTTGAAATACCTCACACATTTTCATTATATTTGTCGTGCTGATCTGTGATCAATAACCTTGGCACTGGGAAAAATAGTGAAACTTTCTTTATTGAGATATTCACTTTACTGTGGTGTCTGGAAGCAAACCTGCGACTTCTCTGAGGCCTGCCTGCATCTGGCTGAGGGTCTTCAGTGAATCAGTCTTTGGGCAAACTGACTGCCCGGGTTCTTACCTACTGAAGAGTGTATTTCCCATTCTTGCAATTATCTCTTTTCACAGGGGCAAATCTAATAGTTGCCTAACTAACTAACTTCTGTCTCTGGGACAAGAATTGCCCATTTTCATCATCATGGGCAATAAAAATGGTCTAATGACTCAAAGTTACCATATATATCGGGGTTATCATTTTTTACAGGGCTTCCCAGGTGGCGCAAGTGGTAAAGAACCCGCCTGCCAATGCAGGAGACATAAGAGATGAGGGTTTGATCCCTGTCAGGAAGATCCCCTGGAGAAGGAAATGGCAACCCACTCCAGTATTCTTGCCTGGAGAATCCCATGGACAGAGGAGCCTGGCGGGCTACAGTCATGGGGTTACAAAGAGTCAGACACAACTGAAGTAACTTAGCACACACCAAGTATACATTTAGCTCTGTAGCTTAGTCTCTCAAGCTCTTATCAAGACTGAGAGTCAACATTATAAACACACTGTCACTGGGCAGATGGCTGTTAAAAGGACAGTAGACACTCTTTGTCCAGACTCACAAGGGTCATGGAAGCCAACTTGGGAATGACCTTTTGGTAGAAATCATTCCCGTCTGCATGGCTGCCTTTCCAACCCCACCTCTGACCTTTCCCTCCACAGTTCACTAGGAGCCAAGCTGGACTACATGTGTGAAGAGCGAGAGGGCAGGAGAGAGGCTGAGAACCCTCCGGGCCCCTTGTCTTCAAGCTCCTCTGGGTCTGGGAAACATGGAAGAGTCCTGTTTCCAACATCAAAGGCCCATCATCAAAGCCTCTATTAAATCTGGAAAGTATTCTATACCGAGTATACTGGGGAGAAAGGAATACAATTTATACTGAGTGTATTGGGGAGAAAGGGATATAATTTCCTTGTGTAAATACACAGTCGAACCTGGTAGTCAAGAACTTAATATTCACCCTTGACTGCTTTCAAGTAACATCAAAGATGCATGACACACGGTGTCGGCAACCTGTCTGACTCGCTACTTAATTAGTTTCTAGTCTGGATAATGTCACAGGTGGAGCTGTCATAAATTGAGAGCTCATTTCCTAAAGGTGTGATATTATTTAAATTGGGGTTCTGTTCGTGGAGGTCCTTTCTACATCATAAAACTAGCAAAATGTCATAAAATTAAATGTATGATTTTACAAAGTTGAGTGTGTAACACCAAACATGAGAGAAGGCTCAGCACAAACACAACTTTGGGGAATTTTTTTTGCACTGTCTGATACTGAGGCTTCTTAAAAGTCTGAGTTCACTGAAGCCTGGACTGCAAAGACCATCCCTTCCTGGCAAGTGTTCCCTTGGGAAGCATGGGTGGCTATGTCTTGCAGAGAGGATTTTTGAATTTCTAATGCACACGATACATTCAGGGGAAAAAACAAGAGCTCAAGCGGCCTGGTGCATGCTCTCAGGGTTTCACCAGATGACCTCTAAGGCCACTGCAGCATCAGCCTCCTGGGACCACAGGTGGGTGCACACGTGTCCATACCTGCCTTCAAAAAACGTCCCACAAGCACTCCCATGTCTACTGCAGTGTAACCGCCCACTTTTGACACTCCTGCAGTATGGCGTGTGTACAGCATCGTGTGTGTAAGGTGTCAGAGCGTGCCATCCAGCAGTAATTGTGGGTGGCACCTGGATCCCCAGGATTGGCATCACCAGGAAGTCCACAGAGTCAGACATGACTGAGCAACTAAACCACCAGCACCAGCGTTTCAAGCCCTGTCTCCACCAGGAAGCCTGCACCCACCCAGAAATATTGCTGAAGCTCTATTTCTAGGGCAACATGTCACTATTTATCTTCCCAGGTACACACGTGTGCATATTCTCCCTGAAACACTGGCTAGAGGATAAGAATAAAGATTCAACTCTTACTTCCTTGTAACCCAATGACACATGCAGACCTGACAAATGTTTGAATAAATCACTGTGAAACACTTCACATCTGGGGTATGATTTTCCAGCAGCCTTAAAACTGGAAAGTGATTCAGTTTTCTTACCTTCAAATCAAGATGAACAACATCATGAGCGTGTAGGAAGCAAACACCTTCTAAAATCTGCCTCATGAGTCTCTGAACATCTTTTTCCGTGAAGGCTTCATCTCTATCTGCAACACACTGGTCAAAGATTTCACCTCCAGCCGCACTAGAAAAGAGGAGAAGCACAATTTAAGAGGAAAAGGACTCACTGAAAATAGTTGAGTCTTTTTGTTTCTAATATTTATACACACTAGGAATTCTTATTTAGATAGACTATTAATTTGAATGTGTGTAAACTTTTGTCTATTTACATGCTGAAATCCACTTTTTAAAATAAACAGTAAAATCTTTAATATGAGCTCATTTTAGCATTTCCAAAGCTAAATAAAAACAGCTTAAGAACTTTAAGAACTAAACCTAAATGGTAAAATATATTAACAAAGTTTCAAGTAAAAATATTTCAAGAATCTTTGGTTACAGAATACATAAAAACATTATTTTTGCAAAAAATGCAAATAATGAAAATAAAGCAAATACCTTCCATTGACAAGCCATTCCCCAATCCAAGAGCCACACCTGGAGGCATGCTCTTAGCATGTGGGCATACTCCATCCTTGCAGTTTTGTTTTTAAAAACCACACTTAAAATGCATACAAAAGTATCAGTTTCGTGCATTTTTAAAGAACACATAAATGGTAACACAGGACACATTCTACTGATTCTTACTTTTTTTTAAACATGGCTTATGTGTTTTTTCCATGATGGGTTTTTTTAATCTACCCACCTCATGATTTTTCATTTCTGCAACCTTGTGAATAGATAAACCATAGTTTCTATATGAAACGTCCCCAAAGGCAAATTTATAGAGAAAGAGAGCACAGAAATAGCTGCCTGGGCAGGGGGGTGTAATGTGCATGAGGATGCTACTGAAAGCATACAAATGTTTCAAAATGGGTTTACTGTGATGGTTGTACAACTTGGTAAACTTACTAAAACCCACTGAATTACACACGTGAAGCCTGGGAATTATACACTATGTAAAGTATGCCTCAATAAAATAATTTTTAAAACCTCATAATTTACTTAGCTATTCCCCTTTGAAAGACATTTAAGTTTTTTTTTGGTCTAATTATTCATGATTATAGACAACGTCGTGATGAGAAGGTGCATGAATGTTCTGGTCTGCTCCTGGGCCCGCAGTCTTGGCAACTTGGATACTGGGAGAAAAGTGCTGGGTGAAGGGACTGTGCTTCTGAGACTGTGGTAG
This sequence comes from Bison bison bison, assembly GCF_000754665.1. Taxonomy (NCBI): domain Eukaryota; kingdom Metazoa; phylum Chordata; class Mammalia; order Artiodactyla; family Bovidae; genus Bison; species Bison bison. Next base: position 5,173,861 of record NW_011495058.1, read on the forward strand.
CTATGACAGGCTCACAGAGCAGCATGGACTTCTGGTTTCTACCACCCTCTGGCCAAAGCAACTTGGTTTCTATTTTTTCCCTCTGAATAATTTTGCTAATTAAAAAAATCATTTATAATTTTTCCTTTCCTTTCAGCAGAAGTTCCATATTTAAACAATTTTTCCTTACCATAAATGACAACTCATGTCACACTTCAAATTTTCCTTTCTGTGTTTAAAAAAAAAAAAAAAAGGACTGGGTTGCGTCCATGAAGTTGCTACAGAATTAATGTGAACTATATAACACCAGGCAGCCATGCTTCTGTCAAACAAAAGCTGCTCATTCATTTCCTTTTCATAAGGTAACTTGGTTCTTCTCTTTCTTTTTTGTTAGGGCAACCTATTCTCCAAATTGTGTCTAGATAAGGAAATAAAAATTTTCACAAAAATCATGTAAGAACCTATTAAGTTTAGTTAAAGAACTGCAGGTGATAAGAGCAGAAGAAAATAACTCATTGACTGGTTTAGATTTTCATTCTGGTTAAACGTATACAACTGACTCTTGTTATGTTTTCATTACAGTATGAGAAAACCATATGTGAAAGCATCAAAACAATTTTTATGTAATTAACTGTAAAATGGCCATGACATATTCAGGCAAAGTTAAAAGTACTATTTAATTTGAAAGAAAGGAAATAGTGAGCATTTACAGCACACACAAAAAACAGTAAATTCATGACAGCCTGACAGTGCTGTCTGCTGTGAACAGGGCGCTAAGATGAGCTGAGTCCACTCGGTCCCCAGCAGCTACAGACGCACCAGGGCGTGATGCACAGTCAGGGCACAGGCGCTCTGCACATACAGGCGACAATCTGCAGAGTACACTCAGGAGGGCCTCTGCTCCTCAGCTGAGACAGAACTGTCTTTTGGTTGCCAGAAAGTTTCTCAATCTCAATTTCCTGTCCTCTGGACCCCTCAGCTCAACACTACCATCCACAATAAAACTGAATAGAGCTTGATTTACATAAATTCAAGGATCTCTTTACCTAAGATTAAGAACAATTTATTATTAGTCTTTTCCACTAGCTATTCACTCATTCTTGCTTTAACAAAAGGGTTTCCTCTGTTTTCCCAAACACAAGATATGAAGGGCAAAATTAGTTTTCTAAAAATTCTGAAGGCTATATTGGGTTGGCCAATGGGTTTTGCCACAGGATCTTATGGGGAAAAAGGAAAAAACAAACAAACAAAAAAGACTTGAAAGAACTTTTTGGCCAATCCAACACTTCAAACAGAGACTACGTAAAGAAGCTACGTAAGCCAGCCTTCAGTGATCAGCACAGCTTACGCACCCCTCTAGGTACAGTGTACAGTCGCAAGTCATTTTACCCTGTTTACATGTAAGCCAGACCCGTTAACCAGCTGTCATTTTAACTCATGAACCAAGTGAAGCTTTACTATGGAACAACCTGAGATGGTAAAGGCATCTGTCGAGTGTGGCAACAGAAAATACAAAAATATTAACAACTGCTTTGCACAAAGCACCTTCATTCACATAGAAGCTAGAACAGCAGGAAGAATTTTGCTGGGCCCATCTTTCACTACAGCAAAATTTTCAGTTTTATTGTAGTGCTCTAGTAGTGCTTATTTTCCATGACTTTAAATTATTCAGAAACTAAGTTTAATTCATGTAACTTTTTATCCAAATATTTTTCACAGAAATAACTGAAGGATTTTTCAAAAAATTTTACTAAAACTATTTTTATAGAAAATATTAAGATCTAGGAGTCTCAACTTTCTAGTGGTCCTCAGAAAATTATAAGTATCTCTTTGTTTACATTATTCAGAGTCATATAAATGATGTTTAGAAGGTAAGAGTAACCGAGTTCCCCTGGTAGCCTACACCTTAGTGAGCTCATAGCTCCCAACCTCACACCAAACACTCCTTTTTCTATCTAAACTAGCATTTCCATTTCTATCCTGCTTAGAGGCCCAGCATGGATCTTTACTCCCTCACTATTCAAATTTAACAAATATCATTCAAATATATTAGAGGCCCTGTGCTATGTGCTAGGGATAAAGAGATAAATTATGAGTAAGTATGTATGAGATTTCTTGTACTAGTGGCGAAGAAAAAAATGAAAGATATTTTTAAGAATATGGAAGATCCCCTGGAGGAGGAAATGACAACCTACTCCAGTATTCTTGCCTGGGAAGTCCCATGAACAGAGCAGCCTGGTGGGCTACAGTCCACAGGGTTGCAAAGAGCTGGACACCACTTATCGACTAAACAACAACAAATGCATAAGTATATATAGGTATGAAATTACACATCAAGTTATTGATAATTTAGCAAGTGAGCAATTAATTGGAAGGAAAAAAATATTAGAAAGATGATACTTATTCTCAGTCTTGAAGAATGAACAGGAATCCACTAGATGAAATGGCCAAGAGTGAGGGGACTTCCCTGGTGATCCAGTGGTTGAGACCTCCCTTTCCAATGCAGGGGATATGGGTGGGATCCCTGGTTGGGGAGCTAAGATCCCATATGTCTCAAGGCCAAAAACCCGAAACTTAAAACAGAAGCAATACTGCAACAAACTCAATAAAGACTCAAAAAAAAAACCCCAAAAAACAAATAACCCCAAAGAGTCCATACCAGGAAGCGTGGACACGTATAAGGGTGGTGTGAAAATACAGGATATACTCCAGAAGGATAAGTAGCTACTTCCCCTTGCAGCCCAATGCTATGGAACTTGCTCTCTAGCCATGAACAATGAGCCAAGTACGTGAATCAACTATTTTCAGACACATCAACAACAGGCACTTAAGACCATTATCCCTGAGTTGGGGGCACAAACAAGCTGAGTTCTATGCTCAGTTTGTAGCTCAGTTGGTAAAGAATCCACCTGCAATGTGGAAGACCTGGGTTGGGAAGATCCCCTGGAGAAGGGATAGGCTACCCACTCCAGTATTCCGGCCGAGAGAATTCCATGGACTGTATAGTTCATGGGGCCACAAAGAGTTGGACACGACTGAGCTACTTTCATTTTACTTCCTGCTTGGAGGTAATTTATGGAATGTGGTACAGGGCAGGGGAGGAACCCAAGCAGAATATGGCAGGCAGCCTTGCTAAGTTGAGAAGGTAGGGAGTTGGGCAAGGCTAAGGCAGCTGGATCTCATAAGCAGAGTACCAGGGAGGAGGGTTCTACACAGAGAGAGATCTGTGGACATCTGTTCAGTCATATCCCAGAGTCTTAGACAAGATACTTATATGCACATTCACTGGGTAAAACTGTGAGGTCAGGCAAAAAACTGCCAGGAAATCATAAGCTGAACAATTCTTAGCATTCACAGAGGACAGAAGATATTTGAATGTTGCCCATTTTGAGTAGAAAAACCATGCCAAGCACCTGGGGCATTCAGCAGACCCCCCAGGATGCCATATTATAGTCTTATTAAAGGCTAAAGTTCTCCTAGACCTGCACTAATAAGGCTGATCCACAAGTAACTTAACTGCCTGCCAAAACAAACACCACCATTCTTTTAGTGGAAGATCATAAAATCCACCCAAGCACTATGCCATTCTAAACGTCTGGCATCCTTCCAAAAATTACTAGCCATCTGAAAATGCCACAACTTACAACTAACAGGAAAATAGAAACAGACCCAGAGATGATGGGATTGCTAGGTAAGGACTTTAAAACAGGTATTATATATACACCCAGGGATTTAGAGTAAAATATGAACATAACAAGGAGATAGAAAGTATGAAAAGAACCAAATGGAACTGCTAGAGATAAAACAAAAACAAAAACAAAAACACTTATAGTGAAGATTTCACCCGGCTTTAGAGCAGATCACACCCTACAGAAGAACCAGCAAATCTGGAGACAGAAATGGAAGGCATCTGTCTAAAGTATGGGTGGTGGGGTGGAGAAAATAATAAACAAGACCTAGGGACCTGAGTTATGAGAAACCTAGATAGAATATTAAAGAACATTACTTTGCAGACAAAGGTCTGTATAGTCAAAGCTATGGTTTTCCCAGCAGTCATGTACAGATGTGAGAGTTGGACCACAAAGAACGCTGAGCACCAAAGGATTGATGCTTTCAAACTGTGGTGCTGGAGAAGACTCTTGACAGTCCTTTGGACTGCAAGGAGGTCAAACCAGTCAATCCTAAAGGAAATCAACAACAAAGGGATTTGAGCGACAATATGGAACAGTTTGTGCTTAGTTGCTCAGTCGTGTCTGACTCTTTGCGACCCCCCATGGACTGTAGCCTGCCAGGTACCTCTGCCCATGGGGCTTCTCCAGGCAAGAATACTGGAGTGGGCTGCCATGCCCTCCTCCAGGGGATCTTCTGAACCCAGGGATCGAACAGTTTAATACACTGTAATTGAAGGAACAAGATAAGTGGGGGAAGAAAAATATCTCTTAAAAATAATGGCTAAAAAATCCCCAAATCTGTTAAAAACTAAAAGATCCACATAGCTCAATAAACCCCAAGCAAGATAAACAAAGAAAATCAAGGCACATTTGTACAAATTGCTGAAAACCAGAGTGAAAGAGAAAAATCTTTAAAAAGGCACATGTACAGGGGAATTAAGAATCAACGCCAACTTCATCATAAGCAATGTAAGGCAGGGGACAGTGCAGTGACATCTTAAAGAACTGAGAAAACAGTGTGCCCAGAATGGAAGGTGAGGTTGGAGCGCTAGCAGTAGATGAGACAGAAGTCAGACAGAAAAGCATGGGATGTGGTCCAAACAACCTGAAAAGTCCTGAGTAAGGCAATGACGGCTAGTATATAATGCTAAATGTCTCCTCCAAGGGCACTCCTGAGCCTCTCCCTTGGAGTAAAGGTGCACAGCTCATGGCTAAAGGCTTTGGACTCGCATACTCTTATGCTAAATCTTAGCTCTACTACTTGTTGTGTGATCTTAGGTTGAATTATTATTCTGATATTTTTCTCACACATAAAATCTTGTTCTAAAATTTGTAAATAAATTCAGTTGCAGCATTCAAAATCAGTATACTGAAGTCAATGTGTTCCTTTTATATACTAACAATGAACTATCAGAAAGAGAAATCAACAAAACAATCCCATTTTCAGTAACATCAAAAAGAATAATTCTTAGGACTATTTTTAACCAAGAAATCAAACATCTGTACATGGAAAACTAAGACGCTGGTGAAAAAAACTAAAGAAGACACAAATAAATGGAAGGATAGTCTGCTCATGATCTGGAAGAATTAATATCATTAAATATCTATGCTACCCAAAATGATCTACAGATTCAATGCAATTCCTATCAAAATTTCAATGGCATTTTTTAAACAGAAAAAACAATCCCAGAATTTGTGTGGAACCACAAAAGACCCCAAAAAGCCAAACCAATCTTGAGAAAGTACAAACCTGGAGGCATCCCCCCAGTTTCAAAATATATTACAAAACTACAGTAATCAAAACAGTATGGTATTGGCATAGAAATAGATACACTGATCAATGGAACAGAACAGAGTGCCAAGAAATAAAAACACGCACATATCATCACTTTATTTATAAAGGAGCCAGGAGTACAAAACAGGGCAAGAACAGTCTCTTCAATCAATGGTGTTTGGAAAACTCAATATTCACATGCAAAAGAATGAATCTTACGCATACACAAAAGTCAACTCAAAATGGATCAAAAACTTGAATGTAAAACCTGAAACCATAAAAGTTCTAAACATTGGGGGTAAGTTCCTTAAAATCAGTCTTGGCAATGATATTCTTGGATTTGACAACAAAAGCAAAAATAAACAACTGGGACGACATCAAATTAGAAAGCTTCTGCAGAGCTTAGAAAATCATCACAAAATGAAAAGGCAACTATGAAGTAGGAGAAAATATCTGCAAAATATATCTGATAAGGGATTAGTATCCAAAATATATAAAGATCTCATACAACTGAATAGCAAAAAACCAAATCCTCCAATTTTTAAAAAATTGGCCGAGGAACAATAGACATGCTCACAAAGAAGATGTACAAATGGCCAACAGACCACATGCAAAGGTCTGCAACATCACTAACAGTTGGGGAAATGCAAATCAAAACCACAGTGAGCTAACTCACACCTGTTAAGATGGCTATCATCAAAAAGACAAGAGAAGACAAGTGTTGACAAGGATATGGAAGAAAGCGAGCCCTTGTGCACTGCTGATGGGAGCATAAATTGGTGCAGCCACTCTGGAAAACAGTAGGAAGGTTCCTCCAAAAATTAAAAATAGAGCTGCCATATGATCCAGCAATTCCACTCTTGGGTATGCACCCAAAAGAAATGAAAACAGGATCTCAAAGAGATATCTACACTCCCGCGCCTTATTGACAATAGCCAAGATACAGAAACAACCTAAAGTGTCTGTCAAAACATGAATGGATAAAGAAGATGCAGTATATATACAATGGACTATTATTCAGCCATGAGAAAGAAAGACATTCTACATTTGCAACAATGTGGATGAAACTTGGGGCATTATGCTAAGTGAAGCAAGTCACACAGAGAAGGACAGATACTGTATATCACTTATAAGTGAAATCTAAAAAAGCCAAACTCACAGAAACAAAGATTAGAATGGTGGTTACCAGGGACTAGGGGGTGGGGAATAGGGGAGCTGTTGGTCAGAGTATAAACTTCTAGTTAGAAGTTCTGGGGATCTAATGTAACTATAATTATTATAGTTAATAATACTGTATTATATACTTAAAAGTTGCTAAGAGAATAGATCTTAAATGTTCTCACCACAAAAAAGAAATAGTAATTATGTGATGTAGGTGTTAGCTAATGCTCTAACATTGCAAGATATAAGTATATCAAAACACTGCAGACCTCAAACTTACAACATGTTTTATCTCAATTATATCTTGTAAAGCTGGAGAAAATTTAAAAAACTATCTCCTTCACTAAACATCATTTGGAGTGAAGGGGTTATGCTGTTTTTACTTTCCTATTACCAGCACCCATTAGTATTCAGTGCACAGGGCAGGTGGAGTGAGTAATACAGTAATCATAAACCTGTCTGCTTCCATAGCAACAAGACCTCAGTGTCTAAAGTCTAATTCTAAGACTTCCTCTTCAAGCAAAATGCATAACACAAAACATTTTGGCCAAACCATATGGTTTTGTGGTTCTAGAATCGTGACCATGAAAGCAACAGAAGCCAGCAAAGGCTTCTAAGCAAGGGAATAGTGTCCCCACATCTATGTGTTGGTTACCTCCCCAATGGGAGCCTGAGGGACGCTCTAGGATTGAGGGGGATCAGCTAAGCAGCTACAGGGAAAGTCCTCAGAAGAGGCAGTGAGGACCCAACACAGCGGAAAAACAGCAAGCACAAAGGAACAGGCCCCAGCAGGGGAGAGGGGTAAGTGGAAGACTTGGTGATTCATTACACAAGAGCATTAAAGGAGATAAAGCAATCAAGGACACAGCCAAGGTTTATATTTGAGTGATGAAATAAATAGGGACACCAGTGGAAACGGGGAACAAAACACAGGCATTAGAAGCACAGCAGTGCAGGGGTGCACACACACGGATCCTGCACTGGTCACAGTGTGCGGGTGGATTAAGGGATATGCACTAGGCAGCTGGAGCTTAGGGAAGGTCTCATGTTGGAGACAAAGATTTGGAAACATGTAAATAATAGCTGAAGCCACAGAGTTACCATCCAGGGTAAATGTGCAGGTCATAAACGCATGACAAGAGTAATACTAATCAACTGTGGCGAGCACTTACATAGTAGAAGAAGGGGGAAAGGCTCTAAGATGGAAAAAAAAAAAGCCATGAAAGCTAAGGAAGAACAATTTCAAGTGAAGATGGTATAACATCAAGTGTTTAAAGAGCCTAAGAAGCAGAATGAACACTAAAATGAGGAGATCAATTCCTGCAAACAGGGCTGATGACCTCATGGAAGTTTTAGAGGAGCAGGTGGCATCAGATTGAAAAGTGATGGAGTATTGGCAGCTAAACATATGGATGGTTCAGTGAAGTAGAACAAAATTGACTAGAAGGTGAGTAAAGCTGTAAATTCAGAAGAGAAGGGCAGGACAATAGTTCAAAAGAGTCCAAGCTGAGGACCAGGAATTTTAGGAGAGAAGTGACTGAATTATTGGAAGATGGATGGAAAAGAATCACTTGAGCTGGGAGGGACTCTCAGAGAGATTAGAAAAGTGAGTAAAACACACAACACAGGTCCTAGGAAAGGAAGGAAGAGGATTAAAGAGCAGAAGTCAAAGTTGTAGGCTTGGAGTTAAGGAATGGACTCTCTTCCTGGAAACAGAGGAAAGGCAGTGAGAGTGTAAAGAGTGGGTGATGCTGAGCAGTGTGCATCTGATGGCCTTTATCTTCTCAGTAAAGGGAGAGAGGTTTGGTATCTAACAAGTGGGAAGTGGGTGACAGCACATGTGACCAAGGATTTCATAAGCTCCTGCCCTCCTGCTGGGTATGTTAAAAGAAGGGGAGGAGAGATTAGGTAAAGAATTACAAAACTACACCAAGAGCCCAGCTGAGGATGGAACTCTTCCTTGTGTAATAAGCAGATGGAAGGCTATGCAAATCCTCCCAAGAATGGGCAGGAGGAGGGACAACAGCTTAGATCCCGTGTTTTAAACTGGTAGAATGGATTGCAGAGGAAGAGCAAGAAGAAGAAAAGCATAATATGAGGCACTAGTAAGGGATTAGCTGCAGGAACTACCCCAGAAGTGAAGGCAATGTAAGGGAAGTGAAGGCAGGAGATGATGGAGGACCAAGGGGAGACAGGAGGGAAGGTTAAGAGCAGGTTCTGTGAGATCGGGAGAGAGACAAGATGATGATCAGAGCATCACACTTCAGACAGTCCCTTTCGGATCAATTTCCAATTCTAACCAACCCTCTCCAGAACAAACTGAAGACCAGAAACCTCTAAACCAAGGTTTTTTGAAAATGAAAAACAACTTCATTGAGATATAATCCACAGAGACTACATTTCTTAACCATTCAATCATTTGTGGCTATTTCTATTACAATGAAAAATTCACAGTGGAAAACATGTTCATGCTTTTTGTTGTTCACATTTTAATTTTTTTTCTTTGAAAGGATTCCTACAAGTGAATTACTGAATTAAAGAAATATATAAACACAATGCTCTTGAATTATATTTTAGACTTTTTTAGAAGCCATCCAGACTTCTCCCTCTATAAACTTATTTATGTTTAAAAGTTTATAGAGGGAGAAGTATTGCTTTACAGAATTTTGACATGTTTTCATGTCAAACCTCAACATGAATCAGCCATAGGTGTACATATATCCCTTCCCTTTTGAAACTCCCTCCCATCTCCCTCCCCATCCCACCCTTCTAGGTTGATACAGATATCTATTTTATACATAGTACTGTATTTATGTCAATCCCAATCTCCCAGTTCAGCCCCCTCCATTCTTTCCCCCTTGGAGTCTGTCTGTTTGTTCTTTACGTCTGACAGGATTTCTTAAGAAGAAAAAACTGTCCTTCAGGTCCCAAAGCTGTTTTCTCTGCTGTCCCACCTACTTACCCAAATTGAAAGCATGGTATGAATCCCAACAATTATTTCTGAAAGAAGGATTATTAACTTAGACCACATGAACATATAAGAAATTATATCAAATGCCTTTTGTTTTAATATTGTACCAGTTACCTCCTTAAGAAGGCCTCTAATAAGAACATAAGAGAACTTTATTTTCAAAAGAATTTCATTAAAGAATGAAGATGAAAAACACAACATATACGTATCCTTGCAAATCTGGGCTATGTCGATAAATACACGAAAAAGTTTTGGAAAATCTTCAGATTTCCAGAGAAGCAGGGCTTGCCAGGTTATCACGGATGAGCGGCCTGTATAAAGGAGTGTGGACTAGCAAACAAACTTAGTAAGGAAGACAATACTTACTATTCTAGAACTAAGATCATTTCCGATGGTGTCTCATAGACTTCATGTAAATTAATGACCCACGGATTGTCCTGGGCTAGCTCGAGTACAGCGATTTCATGAACTATTTCCATCCGACAATCTTGGCCTTTTCTTCTTTTTCTCATGAACTTGGCGGCAAATTCTTTTCCAGAATCTTTCTTTATGCATTTCCTCACCACTGCAAATTTCCCTCTAGAATTAAGCAAAACACAGTCACTGTTAAAGCTGACTTTTCAGAGGTGATAAATTTTAATGTAATTTTCGAACAGTCATCAGTGGATTTTTAAATTTAGGTCATATGCAAACACTCAAGTAGCATTATAACTTGGGAAACACCTCTCTATAAATAAAACGTAATGGGCAAATCTGCAGGATTCATTCTTCTAAATAGAGGATAACCAAATATTTAAACCAATATTTCTTTACAGCATTATATATATAAATAACTTAATTTTTACACATTTATACATAAAATACTCTGAATCTTAAAAAAAAGCCATCTGACTTATGGCTGGTTATCAAAATTCCTAAACAATGGATTTCACTGTCACTAATTGACTCTAAAAAGACCCAATCACCCTCCAAAGTTATTTAAAGGTAGGGACCTCATTTGTATGACATCATTTCAACTGCAGCATCAGCTGGAAATGTCTAGCTTTTCTATAAAGACAGATATAACAAGCCTTCTTTGATACCCTCTGCTGCTGCTGCTAAATTGCTTCAGTCGTGTCTGACTCTGTGCCATGTTATTATACTAATAAGTCACACAGGGGATCAGCACAGCATATTGATTATGCAATAAGGTCTGGAATTAGATTTGGGCATGAATCCCAAAGAATGGCTCCATCCACTCACTCAATGCATAAACTTGGGCAATTTAAGCTCTAACTTAAAAAAAAAATCTCATTTTCTTAATCTATAAAGGAGAACACAAACAGAATCTATTTCACAGGGTTGTTGTGAGAATTAAAGAATACATGTCAACTGCTTAGCATGGTACTTGCCACATACTCAATAAAATATTATGAAGCAAACAAATCACTGAGCTGTAATAATTATCACCCATAAACACCCAATACTCAAGCTGGAAGGCAACTTAGAAATCAAATAGTTTTTTTTTTTTTTTAATCTACTGCCAAATGCCAAAGCCAATGTTTTTCTTTCAAACTGTGAGGTAGTCTTTTCCTCTTGTGGGCACACATTATTTTAGTAAGGTTTTCATTACAAGCCTAAACCTGGCTTCAAGAGAAGAGCTGTTGTCCATATCTTTTGCTGAGCGATACAGAAGGACCAACCTGACAGTCTATCAGGTACTGGACACAGCTGACGTGATCTGTTAATTGCTACTCCCTTTTCCAATTTTCAGTCATTCCTCATCCCCTTAGGGTCTTTGCTGGTAAAATGCGTCAACCAAATCTGAAGCAACTGCTCCAAGTATAAGCTCAAAGTGCTTCATGATTATTATTTTGCTGAGGTTGGCCCGATACAAATTAATATGCCTTGTGAAAATAAACTTGACAGGTTTTTCATATTTCATAAATAAAACCTTCTCCTCTTGGATTCTTTCAAGGCAGTGTCTTGATACTATGTTTTGGAAATATACTTTAAAAAAGTTCAATGCAAGGCTTTAATTTGCTGTTAAATTCTACTTTCTAGGTTTGGGCCCAGCATTCTAGACTACCAATGCAATTTTGAGGACTGATCCTTCCTTCTTTGCTACTGTTAACCACAAATATGATGTTCATCCCCTCTGAATTTTTGTTACTATCAGCAATAAAAATGTTACATGAAAAATCCTTAGGCACAGCCCTACAGCTGATCAATTAGGTGGCAATCTACCTAACAACACCCTAATTCAGAACAAGGCTCTGCGCTCAACAGGAATGTGAGATGACACACTTCTTCAGGTCACTAGAAAGATTCAACAATAATTTATGCACCACAAGCTAATGCCTCTTTTTATTTAGCCCCATAAAATCATTAGGCTAATAACATCTCCATTGAGTTTTAAAAGGTTCCTAATGATCTTTGGATTTCTTTAAGGAAGAGAAAAAAAATCATTAATCATTTGATTTTTTTTATACCTATATTTCTGAAGTTTCAAAAGAGGAAAAAGAGAAAATCTAATTTGTAAAAAACTGACCAACATATAATTGACAACAAACATGTTGCTATTAAATTAAAATGCCTGGGTTGAACTGCCCTCAAAGAACTCCCACAGCAAACACAGGTATTTACTGTTACCACACCTAACACTCTAGGCGATACAGTCCTGTGTAAAATTATAGTAAAATACTGCTGCTTACATGCCTGTCCTGAAGGTATTGCTATATTTCCAAAGACGCAACAGATGAATGGATCCCTAACCTATAAACTCTGGGAACCCTTGTTATAAAGGAGCCATTGCTCAATTCAGAGGCCAGAAGCAACCAGAGGAGACCCCTATACTTACCCTGGGTCTCCCGCTAGGCATCCACTTCTTTGGGTCCCCACAGTAGTTCACACACCAATCACTAATCTTGACACCACCCTTGTTTTTGAGGAAGCATTCAGCTGTAGGCTTACCCTTTCTCTCCCCATATCATGCGCTATCCTGGGAGTCAGCCAACCTTTCTGTAAAGGGCCAGATAGCAGATACTTTCGGTTTTGCTGGCCAGCTGATTTGATCACTACCATTCAAGTCTGCTGTACAGTCAAAGCAGCTGCAGACAACAGGCCAATGAATAGGCGAGGCAGGGTTTAAAAAAACAAAACACAACTTTACCAGCACTGAAATGTGAATTTCGCATAGTTTCCATGTCATTAAATGACTCTTCTTTTGACTTTTCAGTCATTTAAAAATGTACAGATCATTCTATATAGCTAATGAGCCTCATCAAAACAGGCAGCCAGCAGTGGGTGACCAACTTGTGCTCTAATCCACGCTGAAGAAAACTCTTCCACCGTTCTGATACTGCACGCCACTGAAGCAGACAGCAGGACAGTAGGTCCCAGGACACCGGCCCTGCCTTCATCTCAGGATGACTGGGGCGATGGAGGGGAACCCTTAAAACTACTCAGGGAGTCAGAAGATGAAGCCAGGTTTCCGGGAACTGTTCTTTCTCTAGAGCCACAAGGCAAACAGAAGCGTGAGACTCAGTCTTCAAGGTGCGGGGTTCGAGTGAACACACTAAGAATTAGCCAGTTAGTTTCCCTAAATTCCACACCCTGGAGTGCTCTGGTATGCCTGCTTTACCACAACTTCATGGTCAAAACTGTGATTGTATCTCAACCCTTTAAGTTATTGAGGCCTCTCCAAAGCATGAAATAAATGATGTTTCTCTGACTCTCAGGGTCGTAGTTATATGCAGGGACTTGAGGCTGATGAGGTTCAAAGGACATAAGACGTCTATTGCACGTTTACTTCCTTAGCTGACTTAGCCAAAATTCTCCCTAGATTATCAGGATGTTTCAGTTTCCAGAGCTCTTCACGCATTTCACAAACATCTATAGTTCACTATCACACACTAAACTGAAAACTCTGATTTTCATTAATCATTTGGCAGGGAGTGGGGGTGGCGGGGGGAGATATTAGGAATGAGGAGGTTTCAAAATAACAATGATAACACACTCCAGGGTAGTCAGACAGGAAGGATAAACAAAGATAACAACAGGAAGAGACATTTGAGTCAGAGCCACCAGTCTAAGCTTCCTCAGAACAAGGACTGGGTTTCTACTGATCTCTGTATTACCTGTGCACAACTGGAAAAGCTTAGGAAGGCTCAGTGAACATAGGTAGGTAGGTTTAGGTATGACAGGCTAAGTAGCTGGCGCTTTATTTCTCAAGGTAAGAATGGGCACCTATGAGACTTTTACCTTAGTGAAAGTTTTAAAAAGCTAAGATAAATGTTTTAAAAAGCCAATTCTGAGGGTATTGCCAAGTGTTAACTAGAAACTAGGGAAGCCAAGAAAACAGCTCAAAGTAAGGGGTCTGAACTAAAGTAGCAGCAGCAGAGGCTGGGAAGAGAGGAAGTATTTACAAGGCATTCAAGGTCAAGACAGACTGAGCTTTGGCAGAGATGAGGGCAGAAGGGAAAGGCGGAAGAGGACTTGGAGATCTTTGCCCTGCGTCCTGGGTAACGTGGTACCAATCCACTGAGAGGAAAAATCAGAAGAATGGTAACAGATGTGCAGAGGGTGGAGGGAAGGGAGTGTGTGTTAGGCTTCAGATGGGAGAAGTTTGAGGTGCCTTTCTCTGTAAAGAGAATTTTATTTACTAATACATTGATTCCAAATATAACCAGTGTTGGGCTACCACACAAAGATGAACACACATTAGAATACATAAGGCTCGGGCAAAGATAAAAAAAGTGGGGGTGCTGATTTGAGTGTATATAGAGGAAGCAAAATAAAAGTGAGTTCCAAGGTTCTAGGTTTGATTCTAGATTACAGGAAAGGGCTTTGTTTCCACATGTATCCTATTATTTAAGTTCTTCCGACACGTTACAATTTTTTGGCTATGACTGTCTTCCTGGCCCCACTATGAGTTTCAGAGACCTGGCCTCTTCATCTTTGCATCTCCATGTGTAGTGCCTGGCATATGGCAGGTGCTCAAATACAACATCAGATAACACCCTAGATACATACACTGTTCTTGTTATTTTGCTAAATAGAAGTTCTATTTAGCAAACTCAGCCACATAAGGTCTAATATTTTAGCCACATGGGGCTACTTGCTGTTCTCTTTTTCACTGAATTTTTCTGCACTCTGTGCTTGTTTTATTGCCAGTGGCTGGAGTGTCTTGCATTACTACTGCTACTGAAATTCCATCCATTCTTTCAGGCTCAGCTCAAATGTTGTTTTCCCCACAAGATTTTCCCATGTGGCATGTCACTTTGCCCATAAAAGGAGTAGTGACTGATTTGTTAGATTTGGGAACAATTTCCAGAGCCTACCAAAGAGCCTTGTGTGCTCAACATGCCAAGTCCAATATTTGCTTAATAGCACTGGGGTACAGCCTTAGGCGCAAAGAAGTTCTGTTCAAGAATGACCTAGATCAGATCTGTCTTCCTTACCTCTGAAAGAACAAAACCCAAACCATCTATTGATCCTAAATGTAAAAATCAGCAAGTCCATCAGATAAGTCAGCATGAGTGACAAGAACAGCTAGAGCCAAAAGCCAGACTTGGTTTGAAATTCGGGAAATTTGTTCTACTTTTTTGAGTCTTAAGATTCCTCACCTACAAAATGAGGTTGATGGCACTAACCCTGCAGGGTAGCGAAGACAAAAGAAAATGACATTTCCAAAGTGTCCATTCTCTGCAATCAGTAACAGCAGCTATTTTTATTGTCTGGGGCATTAATTTCAGATCTATGATAATTTATAAAAAAAATCATACAGAACTGAAGAGTTTTGGAGGCAACTTAATTTGAACTTTCTACTTGATGCATAAATTTACTATACAAATTGAGTTCCTCCTTCCTTTCCTGAACAGGCAAACCAATGATTATAGCTACCTAACTTTCTAATGCATTTAGTTCAATAATCGGATTTTATAAAATTTTGTTAGGTTTGTAAAGTGGTGGAAATTCACTAAATCTTTAAGTTTACATATTTTTCAACTTTGATTTTATATTGGAAGGTTTATATATTTAAATTAAGTTTTTACTTTTAACATAAGCTCCAACTTTTCAAAATTAACAGTTGACCTAATGAAGCACATGCCTTGGAGCAGGAGCCATACTTCCTAGCAATGTCTGATGCTGAACCGCAAACATGGCTAGTTGTCTTTATCCATCCAAAAATATCAGATTACCCGAAACTGTAAATATCTTTCAAACTGATGATAAACTGCCAAGAAATCTTAATAGTTTTCCTAAAACAAGGCAAAATTTTTACATGGATAGTCTTATTTAACAAGGATCTTTATTTCTAAAGAAATTATGACTTAAAATTTATGACACATGCTCAAGTAGCTGTAAGGTCCTCAACCTGAAGCCATTACCTACAGACATGAATCTAGGTAAAGGAGATCCACCTTCTAAAACACCTCCACCTGTGCATCCTCTTCAGCTTGTACATCTTCTTATTTTCTGGTAAAAATCCTTCCTTGTTCCCGTTACTCCCAACCGCTTTGAGGAGAATGAGATAGGCTGTCCCTACCCACCATGAGGCCCAGCTGAGACAGGCTGGGATCTGGGACCCTTCACCTGAGTGCCTGCACCTGTACAAACATCTCCCCAAGCAACAGAATACAAAGGAACTATAAGGGACTCAAAAATAACTTCATGCATGCGCAGGTGGGGTCAATTATGAACAAAAAGCTAGGAAAAGGCCACAAACTGACAGCCATTTCTGAGGTGCTGGGAGAAAAAGCAGGCGCCTGCACACCAAGGGGGTGGGCGGACCACTGAAGCCCCCCTCCAGCCAAACCCACCCATCAGGCCCTAACCTTATCCCATCCAAGGGACCAGCCTGCCCCCTTCCCCTCCCAGCCAGGGGCATGAGCAAGGGCATCTGGTTCTTGTTTTCACTCCTGTGCGCTACATACAGCCCAAATCCCAGACAAGGCTCTCCCGGAATTCTCATCTGGTCTCTTATCAATTTCTATTGATTAGAGAGTCCAGGGACCCAGGTGGGTAACACGACCGGGGAGGGACCACATGAGGCTGAAGCTTGGCAGTGCTTGCTCCAATCTGGAGCCCATTAACATGTCCTCTTACAAAAACGATGGCAAATTGCTTTAGCCGCAAGATAGACTACAGCTTTTTTTTTTTTTGAGAAACATCTGCGGCATAATGGAAGTGATTGCAAGGAGTCCCAGCTCAGCTGTCTCTCATATGACTCAATCTACTGGTATCTTGATTTTCTCATCTGAAAAACAGGACTTCCCAAATCTGCTTGTGATAAGAAGTAAATGAGATAATGTATGTGAAAGCCCCTATAAAATTGTAAAGCCCCCATGTATGAAGTACCCATTTCAACAGAGAACTTGGATTTTGTACCTTTTCTGCTCACAGGGAAATTCAACTATCAGTATATAATAGTATAAAAAACAAGATATTCTTTTGGCTTTAAAAATATCTTTTTTCTTAAGATGAAATTTATGAATATATCAAAAAATGTTGAAGACTAGGCAAATCATTTGATGTGAAATTTAGTATAATTAAAAATTTCTAGAAACAGTTTTTTGTTCCTACACTATCAATAGAAGCTCCATGGACGTCAACTCTTTGAAAAAATTCTTGGAACCCAAGGTCATGTCTCCTGTACCTCGAATCGTTACTGTGGTTTACATTGGCACATATCCTGACTCAAAAGAAAGGTAACAAGCCTCAGGAATAACAAGTCAAGTTTCAAGCAATAAAAGAAAATTTTACATCATATATTTACCCACATTTAGGCTGCTATGGACTCTGCTGGAGACATGAAAGAATGTGGTATTTCTTAAAATAATCAACATTACATCCTCTCATTAGTAGGGAATCAATACTGATCATTTAAAATGTCTTCTCCAAACAACCATTTCACTGAAAGCTTTATATTTCTATAAAATAATGGGAATGCCTGCAAAAACTTGATTTCTTTGAACAGTTAGCTCTTCACACCTCTTCAACATTTTCACTAAATGAAAGGCCAGAGAACAAAATGAATAGATCTTTGTTTTTCATACCACATCATTAAAGTATAACATGAGTAATTTTAAAGTTCTACATCAGCATGAGATCAATTCCTTATATCAGAAATGCAACCAGAGTCAACACCTAGGAAAAGAGGCTACTTTTCTTACTACTGAAAGAATTACACAAAAACACACTTCATTCTGTCAAAACTACAACATTCAGGCAAAATTGATAAACCTTAAACAGCAACTGCTTCTAATACAAAACAGAACTTTCACTTCCTGGGACGTCCAAACAGTTCCCTGGGCTTTTGCAATGAGGTTCTCTACTTCTGCAACAGATAGAGACACATTTGGAGGTTGTGCAGATTTTCCTGTTTTTGCGTTTTGGTTACATGTAAAATACCATTCACTTAGCTACTCAACGCATTACAGTTTCTGAGTGCATGCCCTAAGTCAAGCACAGCTTTTATGCTACAGATATGCTGTTAATTTATTTAATTCTCTCAACAACTCTGTGAGGTAATCAGAGATTAGGTAACTCACTCAAGTACATATAAAGTGAAGTAGCTCAGTCGTGTCCGACTCTTTGTGACCCCATGGACTGCAGCCCACCAGGCTCCTCCATCCATGGAATATTCTAGGCAAGAATACTGGAGTGGGTTGCCATTTTCTTCTCCAGGGGATCTTCCTGACACAGGGATAGAACCCAGGTCTCCCTCACTGCGGGTAAAGGCTTTACCGTCTGAGCTACCAGGGAATCCAGTAAGAGCCAAGACTCCATCACAGACTGACTCCTAAGTCCATGTTCTTAACCACTGCGTTACACTTCTCCATGAAGAAAAGGGAACCAAAAAGAAACAAATACATTCATTTTCTTTTTCAGTTTTAGGCTCTTATATCAAGTACCTATCTAATTGCATTGTTCTGTGCTTCAGGAGTTATTGCTTATGTAAAGAAATTCATGTAAGATATGTAAAAGATGTCATGCTGCTGCTAAGTCGCTTCAGTCGTGTCCGACTCTGTGCGACCCCATAGACTGCAGCCCACAAGGCTCCCCCGTCCCTGGGATTCTCCAGGCAAGAACACTGGAGTGGGTTGCCATTTCCTTCTCCAATGCATGAAAAGTGAAAAGTGAAAGTGAAGTCACTCAGTCGTGTCTGACTCTTTGCAACCCCATGGACTGCAGCCCACCAGGCTCCTCCACCCATGGGATTTTCCAGGCGAGAGTACTGGAGTGGCTTCAAGCAAACGAACACAGCTTTATAGACAAACTAATTTTATAATAGAGGTTAAAATTAAAGTTGATTTAACCTCCTTGGTTCCTGGAGGGATTGTCACAACACCTGGTAGGGAGCAAATCAATTGTTTTCCGATTAAGTCATCTATTATGAGTCCACAAGACAGTGCTTGCCACCTGAAGACATTTTCAGTTGTGTAATGTGTTTTCCCTTCTGTGGAATGAAGCCAGACAACCAAACAATGGAGAGTCCTGGTTTTCCTTCCTCAAGAAATCAGTTACTTCAGAATGTCTGGAATTTTCACCAATTAGAATACCTAGATGAGTTAGTAGCTGTCGTCTTTTGTCATAAAGTGCACACAGATCCAGTTAATTAGTGCCTAGCAGAGTGAAGTAAAGCTTGGCCCTGGAAGACGTTTTTCCTTTTCCCATGTGGAATAAATAAGACACTTTTAAGGTCAGTTTCTTTGCCAAAAAACGATTTCTAAAGGTTACTTTAATATTTGTAAGGCGGCTTGTTTTTAACGTTGTAATCACTGTTATAAGACCTTTTTCCAAGACCCTCAAATGAAGGCTGTTGTAACTGTCAGGCCCATTCCCCATTACAACATGGTGAGATTTTGCAACCTTGATAAATGTCTCCAACAGCTGCTAACACTTATCAAATGCTGTGTGCCAGGACCAGTGGTTTGACCTGTACAGCCCCTGCACCTTCTGGACACCCCCATGAGGGAGGTACTGTCACTACACTGACTGATTTTATGGGTGGGAAACGTGAGGCTGGGGAGACTAAGTCACCGTCCAAAGGCGCAGAGCAAGCAGAGTGGGGATCTGAGCTCAGGTCTGACCCCAAAGCCAGTGCTTCTGACAATTTCTTCAGAAATTGTCTTTTTTCTCTGTTCTTAGAGAAAAAGTCGGTCCCCAGACCTCTACTGTTCCCTCGTCGGTCAGCAGTAAAAAAAAAAAAAAAGGCAAGCAAGAGAGAAAAATCCGCCTGCACGGAGATGCTGGTTCAATCCCTGGTCGGGAAGATCCCCTGAAGAAGGCAATGGCAATACCCTACTCCAGTTTTCTTGCCTGGGAAATCTCATGGACAAGAGGAGCCTGGTGGGCTACAGTCCATGGGGTCGCAAAAGAGTCGGACATGACTTTACGACCAAACAACAAAACCTATCACTCTGTGACCCCTCTTCAACGTACAAGACGTAAAGTATCCAAACAGCCTTCACCTTTTGCGATTTTAAAAGCAGACCAAATTCTAAGCACTCCCTACCCCTACAAAACAACAACGAGATGGGGAAGAAAAGCAAGGGCTGAATCACGGCGTAGAAAGAGTCAGACAAGGGCCCAGAGTCCACAAGTGAAACCGATCTGAACTTGAAAAAGCACACGGCCCTAAATATTTCAGAACGCAAACAGCACAAACCCAAGAAATCGCAACTGAAGTCAGCAGAAAGCGGCTGACGGAAACTGGCCCAGGGCTGGTGCGAAAGAAGCTGTCACGCTCGGGGTTCTGCGCTCGTCTGTCACAGCCACAGAGGGAGAAGCAGGAACCCACAGGCAAAACCAAAGCTGACTCCACACCTGTGCTGACTTCAGACTCGCTGCCGCGCGGAAAGGTTCGCAGCGCGGTTCCCACGCCGCCTCGTTAAGTTACCGCACAACGGACCACAGAGGCTGAGACGCCCGCAGCAGAGAGAGGGAGGGGTCAAGGTTCTGGGGGGAGCCTTTCTCATGGCCGATACCACGGCTTTGGG
>NW_011495058.1:5195022-5197598 GCF_000754665.1 Bison bison bison
GCCGGCCCCGGGCAATCTGCAGGCAACTCACAGCACCGCGCTTCTGACTGGAGGACCGGCTGCGTCAGCCAGTTACGTACCTGCTGAGCATCTGAGTGTTGCAAATCTGAGCCCTACATTAATGAAAATGCGTAGGAGCTACCAGCCAGAGCTTCACGATCCCTTCCCTTGGGCGGGTCAGGAGAGGTGATGAGACTCAGATCAGGGCTGCTGTACAGCACGTGGAAGTTGCCTGGAGCATCTGGTACCTTCCCACACTGAGAGGAGGACGTGAAGGCAAGAGATGGATAAATATTTTTAAGCCCGCATACCAGCCCTACAGTCTTCTCTATATTTAACTTTCAAGGTGCTCTCATCCGGTCTTGTGGTTTTAATTACATCCGTATGCTCATGACCACAAAATTTTTATCTCCAGCTTCCAACCATTCTCTGAACTTCAAACTCATACATTGAAGTATACACTTGGCATCACCAGTTGGATGCCAAATTAGCATTTCAAATTCAACGAGCAGAACTCATCTCCTGATCATCCTTCATAAATGCAGTCCCAGCAAGTTTCCCCACCTCAGTAAATGGCATTTCCATCCTTCCAGTTCAGTTCAGTCGCTCAGTCGTGTCCAGTTCTTTGCGACCCCATGAATCACAGCACGCCAGGCCTCCCTGTCCATCACCAACTCCCGGAGTTCACTCAAACTCACGTTCATCGAGTCGGTGATGCCATCCAGCCATCTCATCCTCTGTCATCCCCTTCTCCTCCTGCCCCCAATCCCTCCCAGCATCAGTCTTTTCCAATGAGTCAACTCTTCGCATGAGGTGGCCAAAGTACTGGAGTTTCAGCTTTAGCATCAGTCCTTCCAAAGAACACCCAGGACTGGTCTCCTTTAGGATGGACTGGTTGGATCTCCTTGCAGTCCAAGGGACTCTCAAGAGTCTTCTCCAACACCACAGTTCAAAAGCATCAATTCTTCTGCGCTCAGCTTTCTTCACAGTCCAACTCTCACATACACGACTATTGGAAAAACCATAGCCTTGACTAGATGGACCTTTGTTGGCAAAGTAAGTGGTTCAAGCCAAAAGCCTTGGGGTCAACACTGACTCCTCTCTTTCTCCCATACCCCTCATCCATTTTGTAAGTAAATCCTCTTGGCTTTACCTTCAAAACATATCCAGAATCTGATCACTTGTCTCTATTTCCACATGACCACAACTACCATTCTCTCTTGTCTGGATTATTGTGATAGCTCCCTAACTAGGCTATCTGCTACCATCCCTCTTCCTCCTCAATTCCACATCTCTTATTTTTGAGGCAACTAGAGTGATCTTTTAAAAAATCTAAATTAGATCATGTCATTACTCAGAGTTTTGCTTCTGGCAATGATGAGTTAGTCTATATGTGATCAATACTCTCACTGAGAAAGTTGGGAAAAATTTTTAAATCAGATAGTCCTCTACTTGAAACATCAGAGGGTTTCAAAAGCAGCAAGAACTTGAACCACTGAGATCCTGGCAAGAAGGGCGGCCCAGAATGGCACCCCTCTCCCATGAAGCATTTGATAATTCCAAAGCAATGACTGGAAGGGTGAGAAAATAAGCAGGGCTTTAGGCATCTCATCAGGCTGGAGAGACAAAAAACTGGAGTTTAGGGATCTGCTAAGAAGGAGGAGCTGGTAGACACTCTAGACTTGTAGTTGGCACCCTAAAGTGCTACCTCTTAGGAGTACTGGTAAAGGGAAATAGACAAGCTGTCTCAAGGACTGAAGAACAGCTTCAAAACGCAATAGAAAATCCCCTGTGGAGGAAAACACCATCATCCAAGGTCAACATTATCTCTACAATATTTCATACACAATGTCGGGCACTTAATTTAAAAGGGGGGCACACAAGAAGAATTATCTTAGAAACTGAGAGAAAAAGATAGAAAATAGAAAAAGTAATAAGAAGATGCAGATAATGAATTTTAAAGACATATTTTAAATTATTGTGTTCAATATCTTCAAGAAATTAAATGACAAGATAGAGAATTTCAGCACAGAACTGAGAAATCCAAAGAATAAAATGGGCTTTTTAGAATTGGGGGAAAAACCCACAAACTAAAACTACGACTGAATAGATGGGTTTAATAACAGATTTTATGAAGCTTAAGAAAGAGTTAGTGGACCTGATTAGGGATCTTAATAGATTAAAAAAAATATGCAAAATGAAACGTGAGAGATAAGAGGAAATAATGTTCAGAAAAGAGACTAAATCACATAAGGTACTATGTGTTAAGATGTTCTAACATACGTATAACTGAAGTATCAGAAAGAGAGGGAAGAGAAAAAAGAAGCAATATTTTAAAATATAGTGGCCAGGAATTCTTCAAACCTAATGAAAGACAACAACTCATAGAATCAAGAAACTTTATAAATATCAAGCAGTGTTTCAAGAAAAGAAGATCATACCTAAGCAGATCACAGTCAACTACTAAGAATTAAAGACAAAAATCTTGAAAAAAATAGAGAAAGGAAATATATATAATATATATATATATTATATATTATAGAAAGGATATATATATATAATATATATATAATAGA
>NW_011495058.1:5197698-5203959 GCF_000754665.1 Bison bison bison
ATCTGCAAAAGAGCAACAGTAAAATCAAGAGCTTATTCTCAAACAATGGAGAATAACTATCTTCAGATATCTTCAAAATGCTAAAAGAAATTAGCTGCCAATCTAGATTATATACTATCCAGTAAAAATGTTCTTCAAAATTGGAAGTAAAATACAGCCATTTTTATAAAAAACACTAAGATCATCAGCTGACCTACATTAAAGGAAATTTGAAAAGGAGTTCTTTACGTAGCTAGAAAAATAATCCCAGATAAAATTGTGAGAATGTTTGTAGGGATGCAGAAGAATAAAGGGATTAATATGTGGCTAGATATAAATAGGAACTGTATATAACAATAAAAATGATGTCTTCTAAATTTAAATATTTATAGATATAGAATTAAAATATATACGATAATAGCACAAAAGAAGAGAGGGAGTAAATAGCACAAAAAAAGAGATGGAATGAAAATATGCTAAAGTTCTAGCATTGAGTGGGAATTCATGAAAGTACCTGGCTTTAATAAATCAAGAATTAATATTATAATCTCTAGATTAGCAATGAAAATAATAGAAAAAGAATGAAAAACAAATTCATGGCGGGGAGGGAATGGGATAATAAAAAAACTCAAAAGAAGTAAGAACAGAAAGCAAAGGATCATAAAGTAAGAAAAGACAAATAGAAAACACATAGTAAGATGATATGTTTAAACAAACTGAAGTTGTTTTTTTAAAACTGCAGTTACTGCAAACTTGAATGGAATTTGATATACCCTAGATTAAAAGACAAAGGTTGTAGACAGGATATAGTTGTTTGTGCTTCAATAAGACACCTTAACTAGAAAGTTACAGAAAGGTTGAAATTAAAAGGATAGAAAGATTTATGCCATATAAATAGGAGCTAATAGAAAATTGGTGTAGTTATGCATATATTAGACAAAGTAGATTTTTAATGCAAGAGGCATTACTAGAGATAAAGGGCAACATTTCTTAATGATGAAAGGATCAATCTGTGAGTAAGTTATAAAAATTCTAAATTTGTATGGTCTTAAAAATATAGCATTGAAATATACAAAGCAAAATGACAGAACTAAAAGGAGAAATAAATCAGAACCTGAGATTTTTAACACACTCTATGTGATAGCAATATCTATCTGTGTGATGTGATAGACAAGCACATAAAAAACAAAGAAACATTTTTAGCAGTTTGAACAGCACAATGAACAAACAACATAATCGACGTAAATAAAACACTGCAGGCTATACATCCTTTTGGTGCAAGAACATTTATTATGTACTGGATCATGAAGCACATTTCAACAGTTTCGAAGAACTGACGTTCTACAGAGTACTATGTTCTGTGATCATAGTGGAATTAAGCAAGAAACCAAACATCACCTATTGGTTTGGCATACAACTAAGACCACAACTGAAAGCTCTATAAAATCGCAAATGCTTGGAAACCTCATTTATGGTGATAGAAATCAGAAGAGGGGTTGATTTCAGGGTGGAGGAGATTGAAAAGAAGCAAAACAAGATTTTCTGGGGTGATGAAATAACCTAGTTTTACTCTGGCTTGCATGGATATATGCATTATTTAAATTACCCTTTATTTTTTATAAAAACTTCTGTTCTACAGAAATTTTCAAACTGATGGAAAAACATGGCCTCAAAAATATTAAACAAAATTAATTTAAGTGATATATGAAAATATACATCATATCAGAGTAGATTTTATCCCAGGACAATTCAGGGTGCTTCACTCCATGTTCAGATTAGAGGAGGAAAGAAATTCCATTAACTTAATAAATACTGGAAAATATTTTATAATGTTCAATACCCATTCATGGTTAATTTTTTTTAAATTGAGCAACCTCAAATAAAAAAGAATATCCTAAACTTAATGAGACATGTCTCAAAACTTGCAGGAGCATTATATTTGAAGTCAGGGGTACAATGATGACACCTGCTCTTGTGACTCCTACTTAATGTTTCAGGAAGACCAGTCTGGTTCTTGTTGGAAAGGAAGAGTGAAGATGGTCCAAAGGAAAAGGTAACATTGTTGAATATACACAGTTCAAGGACATTTCTAGACTACCCAGAAGAATCAACTGGAAAATATGAAAATTAAAAATTAGAAAAAGGTGATTAAATATAATAAAAATAAATACCAGCTTTCATAAATAAAAACAATATAAGGAATGAGGATATAGGGAATTTTCTACTTGCAATAGAAGGAAAAATAAAACATGCAGAAACAACCCTAACAAAAAAGCATAAAGCATACATTTTACTTTATAGCTATATAGAACATAATTATTCTAGGACCCATAAAAGAAGACAAACAGAAATACATAGCATGTTTTTCAATGAAGAGTTTAGATTCTGTAATTCTTTGTTAATCAATCAACATATTTAACAAAATTCTAATAAATCACCAAATGATTTATTTTGGAATTTATTAAAATTATCCTAAAGTTTATCATGAAGAATTTTCAAATGTGAATAGCTAGGAAAATTTTGGAAAAGATTTGTAAGATGAGAATGGTTCTAATAGACACTAAAATATATTATGAAATAAGACAGCTCAGTATAATAGATGCATAGTTTTGAGTTATTCTATATACAAAAATGAAACAGGTCCAAAAATATAAATCATTAATTAAATTGATTATAAAATAAATTACTTAAATATAAAAGGACTACAATCTGGAAATAAATTGTATATAATGATTAACTGATTTCTATAGGAGAAATAATTTCTAAAGCCATGGGAAAAAACCTCAAAGGAAACTATTTGACTTCCTAAAAATTCAAATTCTTGCATATATTTAAAAAATTATATACAAAACAAAAAGGCAGACAAATTGGAAAAAGTTTTACTGGCAAAAAAATGGAACCCCACTAATCAATTTACATTTCTTTGATTTCTAGCAAATTTGAACATTTCATATGAGTTTATTAAATTTATCCACTTAAAACAAAAATTATACCCTAGTATATAAAGAACATATAAACCAATAAGCAGTATGGCAACACTATGTTAGAAAGAGATCCAAGAAAATAAAAAGTAATTTTTAAAGGGATAAATACAGCAAACTCATATGAAATGTTCAAATTTGCTAGAAATCAAAGAAATATAAATTAACAATTGGGGCTCAATTTTTGCCAGTAAATTAGCAAAACATTTTAACATAATTCGACATGGAACAATAGACTGGTTCCAAATAGGAAAAGGAGTACGTCAAGGCTGTATATTGTCACCCTGCTTATTTAACTTCTATGCAGAGTACATCATGAGAAACGCTGGGCTGGAAGAAGCACAAGCTGGAATCAAGATTGCCTGGAGAAATATCAGTAACCTCAGATATGCAGATGACACCACCCTTATGGCAGAAAGTGAAGAGGAACTAAAAAGCCTCTTGATGAAAGTGAAAGAGGAGAGTGAAAAAGTTGGCTTAAAGCTCAACATTCAGAAAACGAAGATCATGGCATCTGGTCCCATCACTTCATGGGAAATAGATGGGGAAACAGTGGAAACAGTGATTGACTTTATTTTGGGGGACTCCAAAATCACTGCAGATGGTGACTGCAGCCATGAAATTAAAAGATGCTTACTCCTTGGAAGGAAAGTTATGGCCAACCTAGACAGCATATTAAAAAGCAGAGACATTACTTTGCCAACGAAGGTCCGTCTAGTCAAGGCTATGGTTTTTCCAGTGTTCATGTATGGATGTAAGAGTTGGACTGTGAAGAAAGCTGAGCACCGAAGAACTGATGCTTTTGAACTGTGGTGTTGGAGAAGACTCTTGAGAGTCCCTTGGACTGCAAGGAGATCCAACCAGTCCATTCTGAAGGAGATCAGCCCTGGGATTTCTTTGGAAGGACTGATGCTAAAGCTGAAACTCCAGTACTTTGGCTACCTCATGTGAAGAGTTGACTCATTGGAAAAGACCCTGATACTGGGAAAGATTGAAGGCGGGAGAAGGGGAAGACAGGATAAGATGGTTGAATGGCATCACAAACTTGATGGACCCGAGTTTAAGCAAGTTCCGGGCGTTGATGATAGACAGGGAAGCCTGACGTGCTACAGTCCATGGGGTCGAAAAGAGTCGGACACGACTGAGTGACTGAACTGAACTGAATAATACTGCACTATTGTCTTGCAGGTCAGTTCAGTTCAGTCACTCAGTCGTGTCCGACTCTTTTCGACCCCATGGACTGTAGCACGTCAGGCTTCCCTGTCCATCACCAACGCCTGGAGCTTGCTCAAACTCATGTCCATCAAGTTTGTGATGCCATCTAGCCATCTCATCCTCTGTCGTCCCCTTCTCCTCCTTGCAATGACAATTCATTAATTATTTCCTACAGGGAGACATTCAGAGTGTTGCATATTCAGTTCAACCACATTTATTTACCAATATTTATGGAGGTCCACTTTACACATACTGCTGCTGCTGCTAAGTCACTTCAGTCATGTCTGACTCTGTGTGACCCCATAGATGGCAGCCCACCAGGCTCCCCCGTCCCTGGGATTCTCCAGGCAAGAACACTGGAGTGGGTTGCCATTTCCTTCTCCAATGCATGAAAGTGAAAAGTGAAAGTCAAGTCGCTCAGTCGTGTTCGACTCTTAGCGACCCCATGGACTGCAGCCCACCAGGCTCCTTCGTCCATGGGATTTTCCAGGCAAGAGTACTGGAGTGGGGTGCCACTGCCTTCTCTGTACACATACTGAGATACAGAAATAAATGATCTCTGTCCTCTCTAGGAAAATAGAAAATTATACACTTAGAATGCAAATCGATATAGCTGTCTTGCAATGACAGCTATAAAAAAAGAATGATTCAAAATTGTTTCTATTATATAGTACATATTTTTAAAGTGCATTGAAAACAGGTGATGTTATTACACTCAAATAGTGATTCTTTTTGAGTTATCTATCGTTGACCAATTTTCTTTTATATTTTGTATTTTCCAAATGTCTTTGATTGGTTATATATTGATTCTATACTTGAGTGAAAATTTTTAAGCCTTATTTTTAAGACAAATATTCCATAGTTGAGCCATCCAGGCATGAAATATGGTTATTTTAAACAGAGTTCATACATACCCGGATGCTCCCTGTCTTTCCATCTACTGATGGGGGATTAAGTCACATTCTCTTTCTTCTACTTCAAATTAAAGCTTGTTGTATGTCTAAACTTTGGTTATTTTTAAAATACCATAGCACTGTCTGGGAAATTACATGTAGGTTATATAGATTTAAGCTCTTTGAGAATGCATATGCCTTTGAGATCAGCATTTCAAATAAGTAACCTTTGACACCTCCTATCAAAGAAAGATTGACTTGTACTTCTCATGTGGGTGCCAAAATTATATAGCATTTCGGTCAAATGTATGACCATTTTTCAGTATTTAGCTGAGGAAGAATCACCTCACAGGATCATCTCTTCTCTCTTTTCCTTGGCCATTTAGCCTTTCTAAATAAAGTCTACATTTGAGAGAATCACAGTTATTCTGCCAGAGTTATATAAATTATATAAGATAACTTTGGAGAGCAGATAAACTCACACACATTTGAGGATCTGAGAGATTTGAAAGCACATGGATCTGAGAGAACAGAAATGAAGCACAATGTCACAATGTCATTCAACAGCTGTTTGGTCAATGTTGTGGAATCTAATGAAATCATCAGCTAGTGAAATTCCAGCTGAGCTAGTTCAAGTTCTAAAAGATGATGCTGTTAAAGTGCCGCATGCACTATGCCAGCAAATTTGGAAAACTCAGCAGTTTTCTTGTCCACAGAACAGGAAAAGGTCAGTTTTCATTTCAATCCCAAAGAAAGGCAATGCCAAAGAATGTTCAAACTACTGCACAAATTGCACTCATCTCACACACTAGCAAAGTAATGCTCAAAATTCTCCAAGCGAGGCTTCAACAATACGTGAACTGAGAACTTCCAGATGTTCAAGCTGGATTTAGAAAAGGCAGAGGAACCAGAGATCAAACTGCCAACATCCACTGGATCATAGAAAAAGCAAGAGTTCTAGAAAAACATCTACTTTATTGGCTATGACAAAGCCTTTAACTGTGTGGATCACAACAAACTGTGGAAAATTCTTCAAGAGATGGGAATACCAGCCCACCTTACCTGCCTCCTGAGAAATCTGTATGCAGGTCAAGAAGCAACAGTTAGAACTGGACAGGGAATAACCAAATTGGGAAAGGAGTACGTCAAGGCTGTATATTGTCACCCTGCTTATTTAACTTATATGCAGAGTA
>NW_011495058.1:5204059-5204409 GCF_000754665.1 Bison bison bison
AGTTAGAACTGGACAGGGAATAACCAAATTGGGAAAGGAGTACGTCAAGGCTGTATATTGTCACCCTGCTTATTTAACTTATATGCAGAGTACATCATGCAAAATGCCAGGCTGAATGAAGCAGAAGTTGCAATCAAGATTGCAGGGAGAAATATCAATAACCTCAGATATGCATATAACACCAACCTATGGCAGAAAGCCAAGAGGCACTGAAGAGTGTCTTGATGAAAGTGAAAGAGGAGAGTGAAAAAGTTGACTTAAAACTCAACATTCAAAAAATGAAGATCATGGCATCTGGCCCCATCACTTCATGGCAAATAGATGGGGAAACAATGGAAACAGTGACAGAC
>NW_011495058.1:5204509-5233941 GCF_000754665.1 Bison bison bison
TGTAGATGGTGACTGCAGCCATGAAATTAAAAGATGCTTGTTCCTTGGAAGAAAAGTTATGACCAACCTAGATAGCATATTAAAAAGCAGAGACATTACTTTGCCAACAAAGGTCCATCTAGTCAAAGCTTTGGTTTTTCCAGTAGTCATATAGAGATGTAAGAGTTGGACTATAAAGAAAGCTGAGCGCCGAAGAATTCATGCTTTTGAACTGTGGTGCTGGAGAAGACTCTTGAGAGTCCCTTGGACTGCAAGGAGATCCAACCAGTCCATCCTAAAGGAGATCAGTCCTGAGTATTCACTGGAAGGACTGATGCTGAAGCTGAAACTCCAATACTTTCACCATCTGATGCTAAGAACTGACTCCTTGGAACAGACCCTGATGCTGGGAAAGATTGAAGGCGGGAAGAAAAGGGGAAAACAGAGGATGAGATGGTTGATGGCATCACTGACTCGATGGACCTGAGTTTGAGCAAGCTCTGGGAGTTGTTGACGGACAGGGAAGCCTGATGTACTGCAGTCCATGGGGTCACAAAGAGGCAGACACGACTGAGTAATTGAACTGAACTGAATTGAACATGCTTTGAATATTGGTAAAGGAGCAAGTCAATTCCCAAATGAAAACTTTCTATATGACTTCTGAGGTGTTCATTGATTAAGAAAATTAAACACCTTAGAATATGAAGAAGAACATATGTGTATGTATAACTGAATCAGTTTACTGTATAGCAGAAATTAACACATTGTAAATCAACTATATTTCAATAAAGAAAAATAAAATAAACATCTGAAAAATAAAATAGTTGACCAATTAAAAAGAAAAAAATTAAACATCTTAATATGTGTAGATAAGCTAATGAAAAGCAAAAGAAATATATTCATGAACTGGATGAAATTGTCTGTAATTCTATGTTTTATAAAGTAAACTCTAAAAGGGACGTGTCAGCTCAAGACAGAAGATGTGGATCCACTTCAGATTGGTTGAAAATGTAATATAACTGGTATTTTACTGACTGTAATTGAATTTTTGAATTCAATTCAAAAGTTTTGAATTATTATTATTCTGCAAAATACATAATAGATTGATGGAAAGCTTTGAGCAAGAGGCAACAGCATCATCAAAAGAGCCTCCCTGTCTCAGGAAGAATCAGCAGCATAGGAGCCTAGATCCTGTCTCCTCACTTCTCCTTTAAACACTCATGAAGAAGATGCCTAGAGGAAATAACCACATGAGCTCTAGAAAATAAAAGGAGAAAAAAACAATCACATAATGGACTCTAGGATTAGTTTCTATAATTTACAGTTCTGAGGTCTGAGGACACAGATAGAAAACAAGATTAATTAGATTAATTAGCATGCGTACAAAATAATTTCTGATGATCTCTTGGGAAATGAAAGTCAAGGCCAGCCTTTTATAGTCTGCAAAGACTCTGGAAACACAGAAGTAATTGTTGTGAAATGGCCGGACATAGGAATGCTTTCATTCCTAAATTCTGTTTGCTATGCAGATAAGGTTGTTTAGCCAGAAATTATATTTATTAAATCCCTAAGGTATTCTATGGAGAAGGCAGTGGCACCCCACTCGAGTACTCTTGCCTGGAAAATTCCGTGGGCGGAGGAGCCTGGTAGGCTGCAGTCCGTGGGGTCACTAAGAGTCGGGCACGACTGAGCGACTTCACTTTCACTTTTCACTTTCATGCACTGGGGAAGGAAATGGCAACCCACTCCAGTGTTCCTGCCTGGAGAATCCCAGGGACAGGGGAGCCTGGTGGGCTGCAGTCTATGGGGTCGCACAGAGTCGGGCACGACTGAAGTGACTTAGTAGTAGTAAGGTATTCTAGGCAGTGTTTAAAGAATTTTACCTGTACTTTCTTGAGGCCTCAGAATACATCGTCTTGATCTGTAGATAAAAACATAATCCCAATAAAAATCCCAATGAATTATCTTGTGGATATTGACAGACTAACAGATTTAAAGTTCATATGGAGATGCAAAAGACTGAGAATAGCTAACACAATGTTGCAGGAAAGCAACAAAGTCAGAGGACTGACACTACCCGATTTTAAGACTTAAACTGTTAATATAAAGTGACAACAATCAAGATAGTGTGGTATTGGTGATATTAGCAATATGGTGGAGTAGACGGTTCCCA
The DNA here is from genome assembly GCF_000754665.1 of Bison bison bison. NCBI lineage: Eukaryota > Metazoa > Chordata > Mammalia > Artiodactyla > Bovidae > Bison > Bison bison. The sequence goes on from NW_011495058.1 coordinate 5,206,662, forward strand.
GACCACATTTCCTAGGATCCAGGAGGGAGGCTGTGAGACCCCAGTGCAGCCCAAGACTAAGGAGGACAGCCTGGAGAAGGCAGGCTGGTGCACACTGGCTGGCCTGGTGACTGTGGCCCCAGCTGCGAAGCAGAAGCAGCCCTGTTCCTCTGTGGACTTGGCTTTAACTTTCACTTATTCACCCTTCATTTATTTATTTGTCCTATCTTTATATAGTTCTGAGTTCCTGACCTATATTATTTTCCTTTCATCTAAAGTATTTCATTTAACATTTCTTTCACGGCCGTCTACCGATGATAAGTTTCCTGTTTTCTCTGAGAATTTTTTTTCCTCCATTTTTTTCTTTTTGTTTGACTTCACCCTGTGGCATGAGGGATCTTAGTTCCCCAATGAGGGACTGAATCCACACTTCCTACATTGGAAAGTGGAGTCTTAACCACTGGACCACCAGAGAAGTCCCCCTCTCACTTTTGAAGGATAATTTGCAGTGTACAGAATTCTAGGTTAGTGGATTTTTTTCTCTTAACATTTCAGACATTTCACTCCACTCTCTTAATTTCTGAGAAGTTGGACATAATTACTATCTTTGTTCCTCTATAGGTAAGGTCTCCTCCCACCCCTCCTAGGCTACTTTCAGGATCTTTTATCTTTGATTTTCTGTAATTTCAAAATGATATGCCAAAGCGGTTGTTTTTTTGTTTTTTTGTTTTTTTTTTGCATTTCCCTTGCTTTGGTTCTCTGAACCTCTTGGATCTGTGGTCTGGACTGATATGAAATTGGGGGAAATTTTCAGTCATCACTGTTTCACATATGTCTTCTGTTGCTTTTTCCCCTCTGTTTCTGGTATTCCCATTATTTATACATTACATCTTTTTGAGTTGTCCCAAAGATCTTGGATATTGTTTAGTATTTTTTGGTCTTTGTTCTCTTTGTTTTTCAGTTTTCAGGGTTACTACTGAGAGATCCTCAACTTCAGAGATTCTTTCCTCAGCCATGTCTAGTCTACTAATAAGCCCATTCCTTGTTTCTGTTACACTGTGTTTTATCTTTCTCAGCATTTCTTTCTCATTCTTAGGAATTCTACTCTCTTCTCACATGGCTCATCTGTTCTTGTGTGCTGTCTACTTTATCCATTAGACCCTTAGTATAATAGTCATAGTGTTTTTTAATTCCCATTCTGGTAATTTCTACACCCTTGCTATGTCTGGTTCTAATGCTTGCTTTGTCTCTTCAAATAGTGTTGCTGTTGTTTGCCTCTTGGTAAGCCTAGTAATGTTTTTCTTAATAACAAGAGATGAGGCGCTGTGTAGAAGGAAGTGCTGTAAATGGGCCTTTAGTCACATGATGGTGAGGGGGGAGGGGAAGCCCTCTACAGGCCCATGATCAGGTCTCAGTCTTTTACTGAGCCTTTGCCTCTGGACTGTGAACTTCACAAGTGTTGCTCCATTTTTTTCCTCCCTCCTTAAGTGGGAGAGTATTACCAGAGTGTGCTGCAGTTTGGTATTTCCCTTTTCTGAAGTCAGTTAGGCTTTGGTAATACCCCAGCGGGTTAGGGTCTGTTTGGCTAATTTCCCCTGTGGGCTGGACTTGTTAAAAAGAACAAAGTGCTCTGGCATGTTTCAAAATGGTTCCTTTTCCCCTCCCCCTGCCAGAAGCTTGAGGGTATTTTTCTCTGATAATTACTGTGGGAACCTGGTTAAACTCCTGGAAGGAAGTCTCACAAGACCCTGGGGACCTCCCTATGACTAAATCCTCCTGGAGTTTTTAACTCTCAAACTTGTTCACATTGAGTTTCCTCCTTCAGCACTGGCTCCTGTGGCAATTTTTGAGTCTTTTCTCTGATCAATCACTACTCCCAATATTTGCCCGACTGTCTTTCCAACTTGGGGCCACAGTTGGCTTCGTGTCTTTCTCTCTCTCATGGATCCAAGAAGTGTTGAATTTTCAGCCTGTCTTTGCTTTTTCTGAGTCATCAGGACGAAGTGATGACTTATAAGCTCCTTACATGAGGAACTGGAAACTGAAAGTCTTATTAATTTTTTACTCCCTGTATGAATTCATTCATTTATTCAAGAAAATATCCAGTGATTAATTAATTAATGAACTGAATGAATTCATTACATTGATATTTAGCCAGAACTGTTTCAGGCTTTGGTGCTATAAGGGTAAGCAAAACAAGTTTTCCTGGAGCTTCCATTCTTATGGAGAAGATACAGTAAACAGAGATATAAGGTTGAGAGAAGTATGAAAAGGCATGAAACAAGAAAATGAGATTGGGAGGGATTGGGCACTGTGCTTCAGAAATGTTGAGTATAAAAGTCTCTCTGAGAAGATGACAGATGTGGAGAGACCTGATGGAGAGAGAGAGAGTACCTTGCAGACATGAAGGAGGAGAGCATTTCAAGCAGAGCAAATCATGACTGCAAAGGCTCTCAGGTGAAAACGTGTTTGGGTGTGTGGCTGGGAGAGAGAGGTAAGAGGTAAGCAAGGTAGCCAGAGGCATATCATGTAGGAATTTATATACTGATGAGAAACCATTGGAGGGCTTGAACTGGAGGGTGATGTGATTTAACACATGTTTTATAAGGCTTATTCTGGCTACAGGGTGGTGAATAGACTGTAGGGTGCTGAATTGGATCCAGAAAGGAGACTATGACAATAATACAAATGGGAAATCACTGTGGGCTGGACTAAGGGAGGTGGCAATGGAACTGCTGAAAAGAAATGGATATTCTTTCCAGGTAGGTCCCACTGGAACTGCTGGTGGATTAGATGAAGAGCTTGAGAGAAGGAATATTTCTGCTGTTTCTCTGAGTCTTGGATCAGGTATGTGGGTAATTCCATCACGAGAGGGACTAATACTTTTGCCAAGGACCAATGTTCTTGCTGTGGCTTCCAGTTTGTTCTCACGGGTTTCAGTTCATCCCTGTGAGCTTCCTTTTCCTCCCCTGCTGCAGATCTGGCTTCTCTTCCTGATTCAGACCAACCGTTGGCTGTAAAAGCTTCCAGAGATTTATTTACCAGCTCCAAGAGCTGTGTAAGGTCCATCCCTATAATAAAGTCCTTATTCTGTATCACTCAGAGTGACTGCTTCCCTGATTAAAACCTTAACTGATACAGTTTGATCTGTTTATCAGCCCACTGAATAGACATATTCATGAACCAGTTGGATATAAAATGTAAGAGATATATTAGTGATATCCATGATTTGTGGCTATCTAGTCTTTTTTTTATTCAGTTCAGTTCAGTCACTCAGTCGTGTCTGACTCTTTGCGACCCCATGAATCGCAGCACACCAGGCTTCCCTGTCCATCACCAACTCCCAGAGTTCACTCAGACTCAACGTCCATCGAGTCAGTGATGCCATCCAGCCATCTCATCCTCTGTCGTCCCCTTTTCCTCCTGCCCCCGATCCCTCCCAGCATCAGTATCCTATAATAAATAACTTTTAAAACTATTGTCTTCTAATTGCATTGCATTGTGTTCAAAGAATGTAGGAGTATGACTTCTTTGGCATTCATTGAGTTGTTTGTAGTCTTTATTTAGGAACAGTCTTTTGTACTTGGGAAGAACGCATATTTTCTGGATAAAAGATTTTATGGGTATCCACACAATAGGTAGGATATGGATTATCCATAAAATCCTTAAGAACTCTTAAAAATGAAGAGAACAAAATTGCAGGTAAATATTGTTGGGGAGTAAGAAGGTCATTACATATTTGTAAAATAAATAAGCCACCAAGGAGACCCAACCATCATTAACTTATATATGCATAATACACAGACTCAAAATAAATGAAGCTTACTGAATTACAAATTCAAAGAATTTCGATTTATAAATTATTTCTAAAATGGACCAAAACAAATAACAAATCAAATCACATTTATGTGTGTGTGCGTGTTTCTAGACCAAGGAAACAAACTCTACTTCTTATAACAAAAACAGATTTGAATGACATTGAATAAGCACTTACACGTCAACTTTTTGGGGCTCAGCATTCGCAGGGTAGAAGTTGAGAGTTCTTATCTCAACCTAATAGTTTAATCTACAAAATAAAAATCAACTGGGATTTCCCTGGTGGTCCAGCGGCTAAGACTCCTTACTCCCGATGCAGGGGGCCCAGGTTCGACCCCTGATCAGAGAACTAGATCCCACATGCTGCAACTAAGACCCAGCACAACCAAATAAATATTTTTAAAACATTAACTGAGCAATATTTGCTTTTATCATACAATTATGACAAAACTACATTTTATAAACATATGAAGAATATAGATTCACTTAGTTTAGAAGCAATATCTGTCAAATATTGTGAGGTGATACCCATTTTCCTACAAGGTAAATGCTTAAAAAATAAAAAACAGAAAAAGGCACAGTATTATTCTTTTCTTACCTGGCTTCTCAAAGTTTATGATTTTCTGTCCTTGATTTATATATTCTATCCTTTGTCAGTCTGTCTGAACATTTAGAAGTAATTACTTAACACCTTTTAGATTGCAGTATCATTTCAAGTTCTCCTTGTTTGTTCTATCTGGCTGTGGAGTTCCTCACATTTTTTTATATTTTTTTTTGTTTATGAGCTCATATAAATATTCTTGCTTCAGGATTATTATTAATTCAAATTAAACAGTGGCCACCAGGCATAGTGGACTCACTCGAAAGGTTAAACCAAACTTTCAGTACTGGGTTTCAAGTTATCCCAGTAAAGAAAGGATGCCTAATGATCTTTGATTAGTTGTCTGTTACCATCATAATGATGTACAACAATCATAAAATACCACTGGCATATAATCATGTCTCAGCTGGAGTTTGGCTGGGTGGCTTTCATGATCTTGGCTGAGTTTGCCCAAATACTTGACTGGTTGTTGGTTGTCTAGCCTGGTCTCAGCTGTGCTCCCTGTGTCTCTCATCCTCCTCTTATACCAGGCATACACTCCTCAGGACAGGAGAGCAACAAGAGAGAAAAAGAGAGGTCAAGCTCAATTCTGCAAGTGCTTTATAAGCCTCTGTTTGCAGTAAGCTGGCCAAAACAGGTGGGTTAAAGTTTGGAATGCTTGGCTCCCTGCAGGAGGTGATAGCAGAGCTACAGGTGTAGTAAAGGGTGTGGCTATAAGTGAGGAATTGAGGCCATTTTATGATATCTACTATAATCTTAGAAAAGAGATACTCCCTATTGTACTGAATAAGCTTGAAAGAAGAGAAGCTTTTTTCATGGACAAATATAAAAGTTTGGGTAAAAGTCATGACCCAACTTTTATTACACTTAAAAAGTAATAGGCAGCACAATATTGTAAATCAACTATACTTCAACACAAAAAAGAAAATAGAAATCACATAACTGTAATGGCAAAAAGAAAACTGTAATGTAAACTCCTTGGAATAAAATGAAAAGAAATGCCAGTTCTTGGGCATCCTGGGAGATGCCTAATGAAACAAGTTTTGATACTCAGAGGTTCTAGACACTTACAAAAATTTCTTTGCAGCTATGTTCTCCTAGGTCTTCAAGATGAGAAGGTTTTAAAGCTGATTTACTCACTTCTAGGTCCTTCTCTGTTCACTGTTTCAGTAAAAACAACATGTTTCCCTCTTGGTGATAAATGTAAGTCACTTTCCCCAATTTTATACACGCTCAAATCTTGTCTCAATTATAAACACATCTTTGTCTTTTCTCTCCAGCAGAAAACAGCCAATGGCTCCTGTTCACTTTCCCCATAGCATTTTGCTTATTTATTATCATTGTTTTACAATGACATCCCATCTTACACAAGAGCTGGGGTGGTGAGTGGGACAGGGGCTGTGCATATTAAAAACAGGGGCCAAATTTCAAACAAAGGGGAAGAATGCAGTGTCATAGGCTGGACCATGGACTCCCTGAGGGCAAAGACTCCTGAGAACAGGGCCCAGGGTGTAATAAGTATTCAAAAAATGCTTAAAGGAATGAAAGCAGTGGGTACTGGTGGTTGAGTACTTAGACTCGGAAGTCAGGTTCCTTGTTCAAATATTGGCTATACATTTACTAGGATAATAATATGAAAAGCTAGGATAGTATAGGATCCTATACTATAGCTAGGATAATACATGAAAAGTACCAGATGGGTTTTTTTTAAGTAGTGAAAAATTTATTGTGATCCCATCATCTTCATAATCCATTGATTAAACAAATACTATGATATTAATTTTCTTTTTAAAAAGTGGATATTTGATGTTTATTTAATTATTGGCTACATCTTGCAGCTTGTAGGATTTTAACTCCCCAACCAGGGATTGAATCCAGGCCCTCAGCAGTGAAAGTTCAGAGTCTTAACCACTGGACCACCAGGGAATTTTCTGTAATATTAATCATTGATTTACTATATTAAGCTATTTTATTATATATTATAGATAAGGTACTCCTATTTAAATACTGCAAAAGGACCATAAAAATGTTTTAATGTTTACTTCTGTGAAAAGCAAACACAATAAGTATTTAGCTGAAAGGGACCAATAGAATTTAATCATTCATTTTTATGAAAAAAATTTAAATTGAAATATAGTTGATTATATTAAACTATTTTAAATAGTAATTTATAGGTAACAATTTTGTTTCTTCCATGATTATCATTGCAATTAAAAAGCCTTTAGTAAATTGATGGTGAATCACATGGTTCTAAATATGCTAGCCTTTATTATTACTATTACTGTTGGGACTGATGACAGCAATGTGGCAGGTGGGAGGATGATACAGATTGAATTGTGTCCTCCAAAGGAGCTGACTGGGGTCCTAACTTCTGGTACCTCAGAATGTGACCGTATTTGGAGTTAGGGTCTTTATAAACGTAATCAAGTTTAAAATATGAGATCACAGGATGGGTTGTAAGCCAATATGGCTGGTGTCCTTATATAAAAGGGAAATTAAAACAGACACACAGGTACACACAGAAGGGGAGAACATCACCCGAGGATGAAGGCAGAGATCTCCAAGCCAAGGAACACAAAGATTGCCAGCAAACCACTGGAATCTGGAAGAGAGGGATGGGACAAAATCTCTCTCTCAGCCTCAGAAGGAACCACCCCATCATCACCTTGCTCTTGGACTTCTAACCATGTTTAAGCCACTCGACTGTAATCCTTTGTTATGGCAGGCCCGGCAAACTCATATAGCAGGTGAACACTCATTGGTTGTGGATTCCTGACATCCACTATGGTAGATTTTGGTTCTGTTTCTTCTATTTTCCTGGCAAATTTCTGAAGAGTTATGTTAGCTTCAGGAGCACAGGACCCCAAGGGATATTTTGTGACAGGGCATAACTTCTGTTCCCAAGATAAAGCTTAGTGGTTTGAGCAGATCACCTCTCCTGGTCTCCTATTCCTTGTTTCCAAGATAAACTAGACAGACAAAAAGTATCTAAGTGTCTGTTCCCAGCTATAAATGCGATTCCTGCTGCTGCTGTTGCTAAGTCGCTTCAGTCGTGTCTGACTCTGTGCGACCCCATAGACGGCAGCCCACCAGGCTCAGCCGGCACTGGGACTCTCCAGGCAAGAACACTGGAGTGGGTTGCCATTTCCTTCTCCAATGCATGAAAGTGAAAAGTGAAAGTGAAGTCGCTCAGTCGTGTCTGACTTTTAGCTACCCCATGGACTGCAGCCTACCAGGCTCCTCCGTCCGTGGGATTTTCCAGGCAAGAGTACTGCAGTGGGGTGCCATTGCCTTCTCCGTCAGTTTGAACGAGTCTAACATAAACCCAGCATGGGTATAAAAACAATACGAGATCTCTCAGGTTTTTCCTTAATTCTACCCATACTTTTTTCTAAGAATAAAATATATTTTCCTCAAAGAATAAATCAACTTCTGGCCACCCAGTGAGAGTCAAATGGTTTTCTTTTAGAAAATTTGGAAGGAGATAAGAAGAGAACGTCACTGTGGCACTGGGAGTCATGGTATATGCCACTGGACACAACATTTTTGTCTATAGCTAAACTTTATCCTGGGGTCACACCAGGTATCAGGCTGTGGCCTGAAGCTTTGGTAGAAGCATCTCAACAGGTAGGGAATCAATAAGCCAGTGGATGCTTGGTTCGACAGAAAGGTCACTCCTTAATTTCAAACTTTGTGTGCTATTCTAAATGGCATACACCAGGAACTTGTTATAAAACCTGTCCCTTTATTCACGGCTTGTGAGCACATTATTATGCTTTTCTGATAAATAATATTCCCAGGGGAGTACTTACCACAGCAGCTGTTGTCTTCTGTGTGGTTTTATTGCCTATACTCAACGAGAGCAGAGGCATGGTACAAATTGTTGTGCATGACCCTAGCCTTCTGTCTGCAATAAGGAGCACACACAATGCCATACCAAAGTGTTTATTGACATTCCTTGAAGGTGGTGGGATGGAAGAGAAAGCTCGGCCTGAGTATTACGTGACATTTCTCTTGTCGATGGAAGCAAAAGCAGCCCAAGAACAAGGACTTCTCCTGCTATTGTCTAGAACAAAGACTTGAACAAAATCATTATAGACATTTCTTTAGGTAAATTGGAAGCTGCAGGAAGTAGGCTAATGGAACGATATTTACTCTAAATACTACCTCTAGGCACCTTTTTTTTTTTTTTTTTTACAAGAACAAAGGGACTACATGTCACTAACAGGAAAATAACACGTTCTCTTTTGGACCTTATGATGGTTGGAACATCCATCCCAGACTTTGATAATATAGTATTGCAGTAGTTTTAAGAATGAACACTGAAGTACATAATAGTAATAAGAATCATAAAGCACCACATTGTTATGTAAAGTTCTAACTATTTTCATTTGAAAGTGTTTTACCTTGACTGGGAAAACATTTGTGGCAACTGAGAAATTTTCTGAACCCAAATTTGGGACACGTGGTTTGACACATGGACTGATGGTGCCACAGATCTAACATCAGAACTGTTCTGGAAGGTCCAGCTTGTGGGCTGGTCATACAAATGCACTTACTGTTAAATGACATATGATCATGTGTTAGAAGAGAAAAAGATCGAGATTCTGTATATTTAAAGCCTGCCAACAAATGGTATACCTCTTTTTCTTAATTTTCTCTTTGAATGACAATTGCGATGGTAGTAAAAAATTTTCACAACCACGGTCAACTTATAGACATAGGAATTACAAAGAAACCAGTAGCTTTATAGTACTTCTCTTGACTCTGCAGAGTCCATTTCTATTTTTAGATTATCATTTTCATATAATAGAATAAAATGGAATATACACAAAATTATTATAATACTTCATATTATTTTTGAAGCATTTTTCAAATTGACACATAAGTGTTCTGATATTTACTTTTTTTTGTCCCCCAATTAAAGGTAATATACTCTTACTAAAAATAACCTTAAAAGATCTTGTTTTAGGGAAAGCGTGGTTTAAAAGTGGTTAATTTTATAATGCGCCTCCATGGAGAAAACAAATACTTTAAAAATAAATTATACATGGTAACAAATGGGTGAGATCTATCTTGCTCATTATGAATTATATGATTTGGGGTGGTTTGCACCTCCATATGGTAAAATTAAGAGCATAATTGAGTCATATCGCTGTTTTGTTATACATGTAATTACATATATATATTATGTTATACATATATTAAGTAACAAAACATAATGTGGAACAAAGAGAAATAAAGATCTTTCCATAACAACTGTCTGTCGTCTTTGTCTTCCTTCCTCAGGGAGTCTGTGCAAGGCTGTAAGGGAAACTGAGACCCTATTAAGCACACTTCACATTTTTCAGGGACTCTGACATCAGTATTTCTTTCTGGAATTTTGTAGTCTTATGAAAAACTGTTCCTGTAATGCTTCTGGGATATATCTGAACCATGGCATTGGTCAGAGCAGTAGGAATAAGGAGAAATAGTTGAAAACCACTCATGTCTAAGTTTTCTATCTCTATATATCTTCTAGCATACCTTGTTCCTTCTGTATTGGGGAGAATAGACATCAGTTAATCTATTAACAGCTTAATTAGATACTTGTGTAAATTGTGAAGATTCCTGGGAACAGGCTCCATTTTGGAACAGCTTTCTCTCTTGCCAAAGCCTAACATATGAGTCCTAAAAAAAAGAACTGAATGCTTGAATTAACAAGTATTTACATATATCTAACACCAAGTTCTAAAAGTGAAAGATGCTCCTTTTATTAAAGATGCTATTCCATATAGGATGGTGAAATGATTTGCATTATCCTTATGTCCTGATTTCATAAATAATAGCTCCATTGGAATCCATGACTTTCCAGATGCTGAGACATGTCCTGAATTACACAGATCCCTCAGATTCTGCATTATGGAACTTACACATTCCATCATCCTATGTCAGTAAATATTCTTTGTAGACAACAACAGAAGGCCAGATTTCTGTAACACACATATTCCTTGATGGACCACAGGTACACAGCAGCAAGGGGTGCTGGGCATTCAAATTCCTACTAAAGGAATGTTTCCTTAAGGAGGGCAGGGAACACAATTGATGCATTGTCCGGACACAAACCAACATGAATACAAGACATGGTTCCAGATGAAATTAACTTGCCCACATTTCTCACGTTTTCCCCTTGTTTAATATATATTGAAAGACAACAATGTAACATTTCAACATTTCTTTTCCCAGTGAAGAAAAACACTTTCATTTACAACATATTTCAGACAACATGGATAACAATATTAGAAAAATAGCAAATGACCATCATGTTTGGGTTTCTTCCAAAAGTAATCAAGAGGTCAGGCTGTCTCTGGAGCCTGCAACTATTACTCTGAAACACTACATTTACTGAGACATCTCTTTACTGAATGCTAAAAGAAACTGGATCCCTATTTGACACAAATTGGTATGCCTTTGGGGAGTTAGGTCTCTGCTCCAAGAGGATTGCTATGGAGGAAGGAGATGTATTATTTTGCCCTTGATCCCTAACAAGCACCAACGCTCTCTGCAGCTTCTGATTTAGTGTGGTCCCTGCGGACAATCAGATGTGAAGGAATTTGAACACCATGGTGAAGAAAAATTGAAAAGTAAACATGAAAAATAAAAATGCTATCAAAGTTGAAATAAAAGTTTGTTTGCCAAACAAGTAATTACTTGGCTTGAATGGAAGTCATGAGATTATCAAGACATTTTTTTTTTTCCCTCTGGGAAAGAGACCTGTGATCAAACAAAGCAAAATAAAACAGTACAGAAACCAGGTATTCAGAGCAACTGAATATGTCCTTCTAAACCGTCCTGATGTCCTTTCCCCCTTTCTCCTGTTTGCTTCAGCACTTCTATACAACATCAGGGGGTAGAAGCCTCATTGTTTATGCTACATAATGCGATCTCCTTCTTGGACGTGTGCACAAGTTTGTGCTTCTTGGGTGGTGGGTGTTCACAGGGGGTGTGTCCCCACCCCCAGACTTCTCTGAACTCAAGTCGAACCATAATCCCCACAACCACTGGGATGCCCTGCATTGCATCAGCAGGAGGTGTTTTTCTTGCTGTTATTATTGGTTGGAAAGTATGATATTTGCACCATATGTCTAGGCTAGTTCCAGCTGATGGGGCTGATGCCACATACAAATCACGAGTTGAATATATCAAAATTTCGGTTTAGCCACTGCTGTTTTTGGATGGATTGGATGCCCAGGGAAAATTAGAATGGGAAGAAAAGAAAGAGTTGATCAGCTCCTATTCTGAAGTTGGTTGTTAGAAATTATAAAAAAAAAAAAAATGGTAGTTCTGCTCAGAAGACATGGGTGTAGAAAAGCTTGGAATACTTAATGCTCAAATTTCCCCTTAAATCATAGAAATGGAAGTAAACATTTATTACCATTTGGTCAAGTGTAGCATAACTTGCATTCATATTTCATTGTTAGTAATGGAGGTATGTGGAGATATACACAGACCTTGAGACAGCTGTTTTTTTAAATATTGCATACAGGCTAGCAGTTCATTGAAAGTAGAGGAGATAAGCCTGAAGGTTAGATCTTAGAAGAAGGCAATTCTTCATGCACAGCTCGTCAATCCTGATTTGGTTTGAAAATGAAAATCACAGAATACCAAAATCAAAGGAGAGTTGATTCAGGGAAAGGGAAAGGATGATGTCACTGGCCAGGAAAATGTCAGGGAAGTTGCCAGTTTCTCACTCAAGTCCAAAGGTGCTGGTTTCTTCTACTGCCGTTAACAGCTTTTCATACAACATGGAGTACGAGGGATAAGGTGGAAGATCCAATCGATTGAAGCACGTGTGTGCCCTGAATGGGGGAGAAAAGGCTGGTCAAGGTGTTTGTTTCAGTGATACAACTGGCTTGGCTAGTTCTGTGATCAGTCTGAATCTGTGAATCAAAAAGCGAATCAAAAGGGAGCGGAACTGTGTTTTAGCACCACCATGCACACGCTGCAAAGAACCACAGCCTTCCAGATGTGAATAGAACAGTACGGGACTAGAATACCTAGAACTGGGAGAGTCTGTATTTGGAAGCAAACCACACTATACCAGCACTGTACTAGCAAACCAGTGGCATTCTACAATTAAGAGATGAAGCTGGATGTGGTCGGTGAAGGAGGCAGAAAACATAATTAGTATTACAGTCATATTCCCAAGTCTCCCTGCCCAACTCTGAATTCTGGGCTTCTGTAAACCCTGTGTATTGACTTAGAGGTGCCAATGGACACCATGGAGCTCTGAGATCCAATGCTCCATCAAGGCAGGTGTGTCCTGAAGACGGTCTGATTCCTTTACAGTTCACAGTGGGGCTTGCGTAACCTGGAGCAAAGATGCTGCATTTCCAAGAACAGCTGCATTTGTGGGATAATCCTTCCTGGGGGCCAGCAGCATCCCAGTGCCACCTGCCCTGGGTTCTGCTTATGTCGTCATGTTCTTCATCCTACAGGCCCATCTCTGTGGGCCAGTGTCTGGCCTAGATGAAGAATGGCTTCCCTTGCCACGTGCCAGTGTACGGACCAGGACTGCACCCTGCTAACCAACTTAATTGGTAGTGGTAGTGGTGCTTTAGTTGCTAAGTCAGATCTGATTCTTGTGACCCATGGACTGTAGCCCTCTGCCCAGGCTCCTCTGTCCATGGGATTTCCCAGGCAAGAATACTGGAGTGGGTAGCCATTCCATTCTCCAGGGGATCTTCCTGACTGAGGGCTTGAACCTGGGTCTCCAACATTGTAGGCAGATTCTTTACCAACTGAGCCACCAGGGAAGCCCAATTAAGAGGGACAGAAAAATGCCAAGTGTACTTTTGGAACTGGCTGAATTCCAAAAGCCAGGGGCAGGATACGGGCAGATAGAATCTTCTTGGGTTTCTTAATCTGGTCATTTTAACTATCACTCATGAGTGGAAATAATACAGGAAAAAAATCATCTATTTACAAAACAGTTGGGATCAGATTGATTCTATAGAAGTTAATTTCTGGAAATACACTGAAACTTTAGCAAATGGCACCTCTTCAAGACCTAGTCTGAACAAGAGCTGCTCTTACTGCATTCATCTATAGCCTTGGTTAGCTCTTAAATATTGATACATCTTAGTCAGTAATATAGAATGAATAAAAATTATCAAATCATGATTGGATTCTGCATTCCTAAGTCCTCGGTCCCCTCCATGTGGTCTGACAGCACCGAGGACCTGAATGCATCATTCCCTGGGCACTGGGTCCAGTGCTCTCAGGTGAGGTGGGGCATGGAGACAGCACAGAACCAGACTTTGGAAGGCCTCTATTCTGATCGCAGTCCAGTCATTGACTAGTTTTACAACCTTGGGAAAGTCAATGAGTCTTTGTGGGCCTCAGTTTCCTCACTTGTAAATGGGGTAATAATACATGCTTCATGCACATCAGAGGGTTGATGTGAGAATAGAGCACACACAAGTGCCTTTCGTCAACCATGAATCATAATTTAAGCATCAGAGTTTCTTAATAATGCAAACACAGTTGCAATCATGATTTTAGGAACTGTGTCCCCCTTGTGAGGACTTCAGACTCTTGGCTTTTTCCACCTGCCTGCTGGCAAATGAACTGGCCTCATCTCGTGTTTGTGCAGCTGACATTTTGGAACTCCACTGGGTCTGATCATTTGTGCTGGGTCAAACTGCACTCTGTCAGTATTATTCTGGGGTTCCAGCATTTTGAGATCATGCTGGATTTGGATTGCAATCCATCACAGTATTATCTGTGATACTTCTAATCCGTGTCATCTACACAATTCATCTCCCTATCTCCTCAATGTTTTCCAAGTTTTTGATCAAAATGTGAACCAAGATAGGGCCGAAGTCAGCCTTGCTTCTCTGCAGTAGAGACCACTTTAAGGTTGGTTAAGAGTAAATATTATAACAAAAAGGGGCAGCATCACTACCCACTGTAGCTGGCTGTATAGCCAGTTGTGAGGTCAGTTACTTAAGTTGTGTCTTTTTTTTTCTTTTTTTTTCCTTTTCTGGCCACACCACCTGGCTTTCGGGACCTTAGTTCCCCAACCAGGGATCGAACTCATGTCCCCTGCAGTGAAAGTATGAAGTCTTAACCACTAGACTGCTAACCACTAACACAGGGAAGTCCTCGTGTCTCCTTTTCATGTCATCTTCTTCCACTTCCCAACTACAGCTTCAGTCACCAGGCAGGTTCTCACTCTATCACTGCTGAATCTACTCTTTTCCAAATTTGTCAATAACCTCTTGATTCCCCCATCCAGAGGTGCATTCTCTATGCGCACCTCCCCAAGCTCATTGAAACATTTGACAGCTCTTCCTATGAACATCTCTCTCCCTTCACTTCTGGACAATTTCTCAGTGGCTGTCAGTTTCTCACAGGGACGCCCAATGGCTCCTTCATGCCTCCTTTGTAGCCTGTCAGCCTAGAGAGCAGGGCTTCAGGCACCACTGATACTTGGAGCTTGATGACTTTTCACCAGGAGGGGCTGACCCATGTCTTATAGGTGTTCAGCAGTATCCTTGGCCTCTCCCTGATAGAGGCCAGCAGAACCCCTACCCAACAATCAAAAATGTCTCCAGACATTGCTATATGTCCCCTGGGGGACAAAATCACCTTCCCTGCCTCCACCCTCACAAACCATCACTATAGAGTAAGCCAATACTAACTGAACCAGGTCTCCACCTGCATCCTGGGCTTGGGTTCAGTTTACCTCTGCAGTGAAACATGTTCATATTAGAATTTTAGTCCAGTTCACCTGCTCCTGACTCATAATTCTGTTTTTCTCGTCCATACTTGAAATGTAACCCCCTAAGCTTTCCTCCTCTCCTTTACTCTATTTCCACACTGCCTGTGCTGTGTCTACCCTGACCAGCTCCCAAGTCTTCTTTCCTTCCAAGCTTTTCCTTACCAAGTTTCACAGTAAGGAAACTCTCCTGTCTTTTGGTCTGGCCTACAAGCCCTAGCATTCTCAGCCCTCATGAGTGGAGACAGCCATTGTTTACCTGGCTGCATTCTGGGCTGTTGGATGGATGAATACTTTTTTCCTCCCCAATGCCAATTCTAGATCATTACTTTTCAATTTTTTGATCAAAAATTTCTGCTCCCCTGAATTTCATACCATTTTTCTTCAAACTACAAGTTTTGTTTGGCATTTTATTTTAACAAATAGGACGGGGTAGAAAGTAGAGAGTACTACCTATAGATAATAAGGATGAGGTATAGTGGCTCAATGGTAAGGAATCTGCCTGCCAGTGCAGGAGACATGGGCTCCATCCCTGGGTCAGGAAGATCCCCTGCAGAGGGAAATGGCAACCCACTCCAGTATTCTTGCCTGGAAAATCCCATGGACAGAGGAGCCTGGCGGGCTACAGTCCAAGGGTTTGCAAAAGAGTCAGACACGACTTAGTGACTAAACACCAACTGTTTTGAAGAACTAGCATTTCAGATACATACTCAGGAGTATGCCTGCTTAAACTAGGTTGGGGTGTAAAGGGACCCTCTCTCTGTGTTAAACACGTTTGACCACAGTGATCTAGATCTACCTTCCACACCTTCTGACCCCCTGAGGAACACATTGGTTAACATTTCTGGTAATTGGCTTAAATGTTTTCCACTTCAGGTCTTCCCACCATACTGTGTAGCTTCTGAGTTCACATGGCTGACTGTTCAGAGCCCTGGCCTGCCAGCTCCTTGACCTTAGCCCCAGTGACCATCCCACCCCTGCTATGCTCTAGTGATGGTGATTTATGAAGTTTTTTCACCAGGCTCTGTAAAACTATAAACCCTGCCCCCAGAGTCTTTGTTCTAACCGCCCCCCCCACACTCTAGAAGGCAAGGACTTGGACTGATGCACGGCTTTGTGTGATGCTATTTGGCTCCCTCACCTAGGAGGCCAGCTGTCTTTCTAGAGGGAAGGTCTGAGGAGAAGGCAGCCTAGACCATCTCTCCTCAGAGTGTGGGCAGTGCACACGAGGCTCACAGTCTCTGCAGAGCTGGATCACCCCATGGGTGCGTGGCTCTCCTGCTTTCCTGGGCTTTTGACACCTGCCACATGGCCTAGCCAGGTCTCTCTGAACTACCATTCTTGGAATTCAGAGGCCATTTCTTTCTCTCCACCCTAGGTGACACTTTCCAGGTTCTTGAATCTTCAGAAGATACAAGGGAGACTAGTTGGGGGTTCATACTCAGAGGGTCATCTTCACTGTCCTCTTGGAGGCCTCTCAGCTCTTCTTGGGGCCCTTCTGGCCCAGGATGAAGTCCCTGCTTCCCCCAGGAACCCTTTCTGGGGCTCGAAGCACAGCAACTTTTCTAGGGATGCCTTAGCCCAGATGTGCAGAGCCTGTTCAGAAGGTCAGTGTTGTTCTTGTTGCACAGTCATGTCTGACTCTTTTGAGACCCCATAGACTGTTGCCTGTCAGACTCCTCTGTCCTTGGGATTTTCCAGGCAAGAGTACTAGAGTGGGATGCCATTTCCTTTTCATAAGCTGATGCCCACTCTGTTAGTTCTGTGTGGGTTAATAGGATTAATACAAATTTCAAAGCTTCCCAGAGCATATATGTAATTAGACTCAATTTCTGACCTCAGTGACAAAAGCAACGACTTCTGTTTCCTAAATAATAGCACAGACTTCTCAATGGGGTCTTCTCTCTGTGGCCCACCAAACTTGCTCTCTCAACGATGTCCCCTGCAAATGTCACGTTAGACACCTTGTCCTCCATGCCTGCTTGGCGCTCCTTCCTGAACATAGCTGACCTTTCCACCTCCAGGCCTTGCTCTTGCTGTTGCTCCAGCCTGGAATCCCCTCTGCCCTTCCTTGCCCCTCATGGCTCACCTGAACGCCAGCTTCTCTGTGACATCTTCTGTCAATTCAGTCAGGATTAGGCCTCTGTCCTACAACCTCATAGCATCCATGCTTTTACTGTCTCTTCTTTGCTCTCCTCTGATTCCAACTGGGGTTGTAACTACGCACCATCTGGTTCTGTTCCTCCCTGGACTCAGCCCCTCTGGGCAGGTGCATTGTGTAGCTCAGCCATGCCCCCTTATCCCCATCCACATGCACACTGAGGTGCTTACTCTGGGAGTAGGGTATCACCAAATGTGACTCAAACTCACGTCTTTAAAGTAAGAACAAAATGCTTCCAAAGAACCTCAACCTTCAAACCTATCATTAAACCCAACAAATGGAAATCTTGCCTTTTGAGCCTGATTTTCTTGCCAGACTTCATTCAGGAGGTTCAGCTGTCAGCAGAACCATGCAAATGAGCACTGAGGGTCTGCTGATCTAATTGGGTGAAGACAGAGCTGAAAAGCCCCCAAGGCTTCGGGCTGTTATTAACCAGCGGGGCACGTTCTCTGTTTCCTGGGCCTCCTACGCTCACATGAATTATCTCCAGGATGCTATAAAGAGTAGGAAAGCTAGATAAAAATTATAGTTCAATAAATCCTGCCACAAAAGGGATTAGCAAAGCATCTCAGAGGCCATGTAGAAACAGAGCTGAATTAAATATGAATCTTCTCTTACAATTAGAAAACATCACAGTAGAAGAGAGTAATGTGGACCGATCTTTTCTTCTATTTGCTGAGTGGCATTTATGACTTTAGTAGCTACACAGAAGCCTCTCTTTAGTGCTCCTTATTTCACTGAGCAGGAGAATATGCCATCCAAAGCGGCACAGAAAGCACAGAAGATGTGTTGGGATGAAAACTCAAGGTGCAGGGACAAGATTCTGTTAAACTGCCTGGAGCTCTAGTACCTCCTTTTCTGCATTATCACACAATAATTTCCTCGATAGCTTACTGTATAGAAGCCACTCTAGAGACCCAAGATACATACGGTTTTGTCTGCACATGTTTTAAATCATAGTAGAAAAACACAATATGTACATAATTCCCTGTGTATCAAGTGATACGCCCTAGTGAGACAGGCTGGGACCTGGCACCATTCACTTCAATACTTGCACCTGGACGAACATCTCCTCGAGCAACAGAACACAAAGAAACTAAAAATAACTGCCCATAATGCACAGCCAGGGGTTTAATATGAACAATATGAACAAAAAGATACAAAAGGCCAAAACCCAATTGCCATTTCTGAGGTGCTGAGAGCAAAAGTGGGGGACGGCACACAGCACTATCCACTGGGTGGGCAGAGTACCTAAGCCACTGCTCCAGCCTGAGCCACCCGTCAGCTCCCACCCCATGCCATTTAAGGGACCAGCTCACTCCTCCTGGTGGAGTGAGCAAAGGGACCTGTTGCTTGTTCTTCCTTAGGCTGCAGTCGGAGGAGCCTCTGCCTGAATTTCTCACCTAGTCTCTTTCTACAGATTTCTAGTCTCTTTCTATAATTTCTATAGATTAAAGAGTCCAAGAACCTTGGTCAGTAACAACAGAACAGCAGACTCAGTGCTGGAAGGGCCACTTTGGGCTTCCAGCCTCTGGGCATCCCCCTTCCCCCAAGCAAGACATTCCTCTTTAAATTAAATTGGGCCACATACGACTGACCCATGGACCATGAAACCAATAGCCCCAATACCATCAATCATCAAAAAATGACTAGAAGTATGACCTGAATGCACTTCCCTGAGACTTCTCCCCCACATCTTTCACTGATGACTCAGAACAATATACTGGGCAATAGGAAAGAATTCCATCCCAACGGATGATTGCTCAAGCTCAAATAATACACTGGACTTGGCCTTCTTCAGCAGGTTTCCTGAAGTGGAGTGGGAGCTCCATACCTGGGAAGAGATGTAATTTTCCCCCATTTCTCTATGCAGAAACGCCGAAGCCCGTTGCTTCCTCGCAGGGCTGCAAAGCCTTCGTAGGGCACACTTGATGTTCCTGTGACGAACTGCAGTAATCTGAGTCTCTGCTCATTGTTGAAACGCTCCACTGCAGCCCAGAACCAGCGGATCACAAGATGCCCATCATGATAACCTGAGCGGAAGCAGGAGGGAGACAGAGAGGATGCAGAGAGGGGAGGAGAGGTGGGGGAGATGAAATACATATTAGATGTGCTAAGAACTCAACAGCTACTCTAGATCTGCTCATTTCTCTAGTGGTGGCCTTCAGGTAGGTCTGAAACAATGTGTGTAACTGAGTCAAGTTCAAAAACAAAAGCCAATTGAGAAAAGAGGCATTTTACAAAAAAGGTTTTATGTTCTCAGGGATGTCCTCAGGGATGTCTGCTTTCTATTTAAATAACTGGGCTCCTAGGAGTCACTTTCCTGCCTGAGATAAATGTACACAATAAGTGGTGAGGTCTGGAAGAGATCTTTGGGGTTCATTTCCTCATATTGTCTTTGTTCTGATGTCTTAGCTCTTGGTAACCACGCACTGTGGGAGCATCTAGGACTTAAGAAAGGTGAACGTCAGTCTTGGTGAACGGAAGATGCTGGGCTCTCCCCGCAGCCTGTGGTGCCCTTAGAGCTGCTGTGCTCTGGCCAGCCCTGGCCTGAGAGGAGTTGGGCCCATGGACGGAGTATGGGGCCTCACAGGACAGTACAGAAACCAGGCTTGGGGCAGTCGCTGAAGGAAAATGATAGACTGCAAGTGCAAGAAGTACTCAAAGATGAAGAAAGAAGGCTGGGCTGGGGCAGAAAGAAGAAAAGCTTCATCAAACGGAAGGTGTAACTCACCTCAGAGGTGTGAGTTAAGCATGTGAAGGCTTGTGTGAGTGGAGGAGGGGCTATAATGATGAGAATGAAGAATAAATATGCAGGGAACAGCAAGCTGCTTTTGAAATGCGGTGTTGAAAAGACTCTTGAGAGAGAGTCCCTTGGACTGTAAGGAGATCCAACCAGTCCATCCTAAAGGAGATCAGTCCTGAGTGTTCACTGGAAGGACTGATGTTAAAGCTGAAGCTCCAATACTTTGGCCATCTGATGCGAAGAGCTGACTCATTTGCACAGACCCTGATGCTGGGAAGGATTGAAGGTGGGAGGAGAAGGGGACGACAGAGGATGAGATGGCTGGATGGCATCACCAACTCGATGGACATGAGTTTGGGTAAACTCCAGGAGTTGGTGATGGACAGGGAGGCCTGGGGTGCTGTGGTCCATGGGATCGCAAAGAGTTGGATACGACTGAGGGACTGAACTGAACTGAACATACAGAAATATATATATGAATATTATTCAGCCATAAAAAGGAATGAAACACTGAGTCATACTATAACACAAACAAACCTTACTAAGTGAAAGAAGCCAGACCCCAAAGGCCAAACAGTATATTTCTATTTATATGAAATATCCGGCATGGGTACATCCGCATAGACTGATGGCTGCTGGGGGTGGGGAGTGGGGAGAGGAATGGGGAGCAACTGCTTCACAGGTCCTGGATTTCCCTTGGGGACAAAGAAAATGTTTTGAAACCACTGAGAGGGGATGGTTGTACCACATCTACAATGCACTAAATGCTGCTGCACTGTTCCCTTTAAAATGGTTATTTTTTTTTAACTTTTTACTTTATATTGGGGGGTAGCCGATGAACAATATTGTGATAGTTTCAGGTGGATAAGTAAGGGACTCAGCCAATGAGTGCTACAATGTATACATATACATGTATACATTCTCCCTCAAACTCCCTTCCCATCCAGGCCGTCACATAACACTGAGCAGAGTTCCCTGTGCTGTATAGTAGGTCCTTGTTGGTTACCGATTTTAAATATAGCAGAGTGTACATGTTGAATCCAAATTTTCAAACCATCTCTTCTTCCCATTCTTTCCCCCTGACAACCATAAATTTGTCCTCTAAGTCTGTGAGTCTGTTTCTTTTTTGTAAATAAGTTCATTTGTATTTCTTTTTAGATTCTGCATATAAGGGATGTTATGTGATATTTCTCCTTCTCTGTCTGACTTACTTCACTCTGCATGACAATTGCTAGGTCCATCCATGTTGCTGCAAATGGCATTATTTTATTCTTTTTAACGGCTGAGTAATATTCCATTGTCTCTGTGTAACACATCTTCTTTATCCATTTCACTGTTGATGGACATCTAGGTTGCTTCCATGTCTCGGCTATTGTAAGCAGTGCTACAATGAACACTGAGGTGCTTGTATCTTTTCGGACCATGTTTTTCTCTGGATATATGCCCAGGAGTAGAATTGTAGGATTATATGGTAACTCTATTTTTAGCTCTTTTAGGGAACCTCCATACTGTTCTCCACAGTGGCTATACCAAGTTGGATTCCCACCAACAGTGTAGGAGGGTTCCCTTGTCTCCATACCCTCTCTAGCATTTATTGTTTGTGGATTTAAAATGGTTATTTTAAACTATATACTCAATATCTTATAATCACCTGTATTGGAGGAGGATATGAAAAACGAATGTATAATTTATATACATATGACTGTAACATTTTGCTGCATACCTGAAACTAACAGAACATTGAAGATCAACTATATTTCAATAAAAATAAAAAATAAAATGATAAAATGTAACATAGGAAAGAAATGGTTAATTTTGTTATGTCAATTTCAAATCAATAATGTTTTTAAGAAGTTATAGCTTGTGTCTGTGGGAGCTGAGCCATCACAAGCCCCGCTCGCTCACCTCCCCGGTACTCGGCGTTGTTCCGCCAGTCGGCCAGGTCAATCTCTGCCGTGCCAGCGATCACCAGCTCCAGCTCCCTGGCATCAAACACGGAGACCAGCCTTGAGTCCACCACCTGAAATCCAAATTAAGCTTTAGCCTACAGACCCAATGTTATCGAGAGGTTACATTCATCATTACCACTTCTGTGGGCTAAGCTGGGAAGCTCACCACTGTTCGCAACCTTTCCCCCCTCTCCCAGTGTGTTATCACGTTTAAGTAAATCATGACATTCTGAAGCACAACACCTTAATGAACTGGGAACTCAAAAAAGGTCCCCTGCTTTTCGTTACCTCTGATATTCCCTCTTGGAATGATGTTATAAACCAGACTGACTTGCCTTTCTGTAGTCACATTTAAGTTTCCCAGTAACACTACATTTTAAAGGCCAATTTGCTTTGGAGTGATTCAGTAGCTATTAGTGCTATCACTTCACTTAAAAGGAATCCTCTCTTCCACATACAAACTAGGACTTATTTCCTGAGAATGGACTTTATATATTAAAACAATTGTTTTTTTCTTCCCTCCTCCCCGTCACTTCTTCCCTCCCTCCTTCAAAGATCTGGGAGGACCTGCTTGATTAGAGGGGTCTGAGCTCTGGCTTTACATCTTGTTGCTGAATGTATGTGGTATCACTGAACACCTGCAGCAGACACCTCCTTTAATCACACTGGTGGACCAGCCAGTCACTCACTCTGATCTCCAGCAGAGCAGCAAAGAATACCTTCAAACACCCAAGCCCTTGTTTCTAAACTGGAAAAATCTAACTATGTCAAGTTTTGGCAAACAGGAAGCCTAGCAGCTGTCAGTGTCCTCTTTTTTAAAAAATTATTATTGATCTCTGATGCTTTTTAAAAAACTTTTTTATTGAATGACAGATTATTTAAATTCTATAGTGTTTTATAATTTTCAAAAGTTTCACATGCGACTTCATGCAGCTTATTTCATAAGTCACTGCTGATTTAGCACCTCTGCATGGATTATGTTGCACAAAGTGACACCACAGACATATGTCCTTTGATTGTGTTCTGCTTTATTGCACTCTGCAGATACGTCATTTTTCACAAATTGTAGGTTTGCGGGAACCCAAGGTCATGAGATGATGGGTAGTTTTTTTAGATAAGGTATGTACATTGGTTTTTTAGATATAATACTGTGGCACACTTAATAGACTACAGTATAGTATGAGCAGAACTTTTACTGCACTGAGAATCTAAACAACTGATGTGACGTGCTTTATTGCGCCAATGGCTCTATTGCTGAGGTCTGGAACTAAACCTACAATATGTCAGAGATCTGCCTGTAAGAAAATAAAAAATCTAGCCAGAGTGGATAATTCCCTCCAGTGCCTTCACTTCACTCATCTTTATCTCACTGAATAAAAGGGGATGCAACACACACGCGTCTTGGCAGGATGGGCCATGTGTTTTCACAAATGGCTCAGCAGGGCCACACTGACGTGGGTTTTGTGAGACCACAAGAGCTGGGTTTCCCAGAGAACTCTGACCCCTCTCCCAACACCCTCAGGGGGTCCTCCCTGCATGCTGGTGAGTAGAGCTGAGCCCTCTTCCTGCCTCGTTCTTCCTCTCCCTTCTCCTAACAAGACCCTGCTGGGCCAGGCCTCACCTCGTAGAAGCCCCGCACCAGTGCCTCGGTCTGCTGCACCACGCCGCGCTCCACCCGCCATTTCACCATCCTCTCAATGTACTCCTTCTTGTTCTTCTCTGTCACCTGTGTGTTGGCACCTCCAGATTTTAACTCCCTCTCCGTTACCTTGCGGGGAAACAAAGATCATGATGATTGTTGACTTGCTTTACCTTGCAGTGAAACAGATCAGTTTTAAGAGGATGTAAAAAATTCTCTTTACATGAGTTCAGCATCTTTACCTCCTTGGTTCTTTCTCCTTTCCTGGAAGTTACTAGAAAGGCTCTGGTTATTCTAAAGTAGATACATCAGTACCTTAGAAAAGCTATAGTTTTGTTACATAAAGAGGAAGCATGTTTCTTAAACTTAAGAGGCCTAACTGAAATAAAAGAAAAATGCCCCTGGTTACCCCTAAATGGACTAGAATGTCCTTAACTATACCCAAGTCCCAATTACATCACATTCGTAACAAACAAATCTTCCCTATCAACAGCAGATCCTTGGCAAAAAATAAACGGAGCGTGGGAGCGTGTTTCTGCAGTAGGTATAAGAGGGGCTGAAGGATGACACCGCGACCTTGAGAAAGGAGAGAATGATGTTGCCACTTAGCATGGAGGTGCATGTTTGTTAGGACAAGCTAACAAGAAAAGTTATGATCTGTGCTTTGCTGTTTTGAAAGGCAAGAAGGCAGGTAACATATATTAGACACTGTTATCAAAAAGTGTTGGTGTTTGAAGGGGGAAGCATCAGTTATCTTAAATTTGCTTAAGGGGTTCGCCTCACTGGTCAGTGTGATTAATATAAGAAAAATGAGGCATAACCACACCTGTTATTGTTTAGTTGCTAAGTCATGTCCAACTCTTTTGCAACCCCATGGACTATACCCCTCCAGGCTCCACTGTCCATGGGATTCTCCAGGCAAGAATACTGGAGTGGGTTGCCATTTCCTTCTCCAGGGGATATTCCTGACCCAGGTATCAAACCTGTGTCTCCTGCATTGACAGGCAAATTCTTTACCACTGAGCCATTAGGGAAGCCCATAGACGTACTTAGTTATAGATTAAAAATATATGTACATATTTGGCACTCGTGGGCAAAGTACCCAAACAAAATAGTTTATAGAAGTCTGCTGATTACTTTATTTGATCACTTGGGTGACTCTGGTAAATATGAAATGTTGCTCAATTATAACATAATAGTTACCACCTAAGATCCATATCCTTTGGAGCCTCTGGTGTTTACCTGCCCAGTTAGAGACTATTTCCTGACTCTAAGTATGTGACATAACTAAATTCTGGCCAATAATGTACAAGTGGGGGTGTTGTATGGCACTTTCATGAGGCCTCTTTAAAGAGCAGGGCTGTTTCTCCTTTGTCCTGCAACTTCAGACACGGATGTGCTGGTTGGGGGCGCCATATTCCTCAGGCTGTGGGTGAAGGGGGCCATTGTAGGAATTGAAGCCTTGGGTTGCCTGCCTCCACATTTTTATGTAAGAGAAAAATAAACTGTTAATTTAAGCAGGGTCATTGAGTTTCTTCATTAGCAGTTGAACTTAATCTTAACTAACACACTGAGGAAAAGCCTGTGGTGTCTTTCAGGTACATCTGTCTGTCTGCTCTTCACTCTGTAACTAGCCAACAGAAGGGCTATGACTCAGTTTTCTAAAACCAAAATCATCACTCTTGGCGATCTCATTTGAAAAGATACAGGATCAGTTTAAGCGTAAACAGAAATACATTATTCTAAATCTATAACACATCCCTATTTTTATCACTGGGAATGTTTTCAACTTTCTCTAAGTTCAGTTTCTCCCTTATACACACATGAAGGATTGATTTTTATTTTCAATGTTATTTTTTCCTCTAATTTTAATGTATTTAGTCATTTGTAGTTTACTTGATTTCTTTTGAGTAGATAACATGTGTCCATGGAAAAAAAAATTCAAGTGTTATAAAAAGCCATACAGTGAAAAACAAATTTCTCTCCCCAAACAGTAGCATATTATATACACTGTTCATTATCATGGTCACATACACACCAAAGCTTTTTTCTTTTTTTAGTTAAAGATACACATTGGCCATTGTTTTATACTGGCTTATTGTTGTTATTCAGTCACTAAGTTGTGTCTGATTTTTGCAACTCCATGGACTGCAGCACGCCAGGCTCCTCTGTCCTTCACCATCTCCCGGAGTTTGCTCAGATTCATGTCCTTGAGTCAGTGATGCTATCTAACCATCTCATCCTCTGCTGCCCCCTTCTCTTTTCCCAGCATCAGAGTTTTTTCCAATGGTCGGCTCTTCACATCAGGTGGCCAAAGTATTGGAGCTTCAGCTTCAGCGTCAGTCTTTCCAAGGTTGATTTCCTTCAGGATTATACCAGTTTAGACCTGTCTTATTCTTTCTTTGTTATTGTTATACTACCTGTCTTATTGTTTATGATTTACATGTAAATGGATGGGCTGGGGTATCAGACCACATATCGTACTAGTCTACTATTTCATTGTGTGAATGAATTATAATTTATTTCATCAGTGTTATACTGCTGAACATTTATATTGGTTCAGATTTTTTTTGTGGTGATCAACAATGCTGCAATGAAGATTGCTATCCGTTAGGCATTTCAATTAGATGTGAACATATCTGTAGGTCAAATTTCTAGACGGAGATGCTGAGTCAAAGGCAGGTGCATTTAGAATGACGATAGGTATCACAGGGTGCCTTTCATAGACAGTGAAACAAACTTCTTCTTCCTTCCACCTACACTCTTGTGCAGAGCACCTGTTTCTCTCCACCATCTCCAAAATAGAATATGGCTAAGCTTTCTGAACTGTGAACTTCCAGATGTTCAAGCTGGTTTTAGAAAAGGCAGAGGAATCAGAGATCAAATTGCCAACATCTGCTGGATCATCGAGAAAGCAAGAGAGTTCCAAAAAAACATCTATTTCTGCTTTATTGACTATGCCAAAGCCTTTGACTGTATGGGTCACAGTAAACTGTGTAAAATTCTGAAAGACATGGGAATACCAGACCACCTGACCTGCCTCTTGAGAAACCTATATGCAGGTCAGGAAGCAACAGTTAGAACTGGACATGAACCAGTCAATAACCTCAGATATGCAGATGATACCACCCTTATGACAGAAAGTGAAGAACTAAAGAGCCTCTTGATGACAGTGAAAGAGGAGAGTGAAAAAGTTGGCTTAAAGCTCAACATTCAGAAAACGAAGATCATGGCATCTGGTCCCATCACTTTATGGGAAATAGATGGGGGAAACAGTGGAAACAGTGTCAGACTTTATTTTTCTGGGCTCCAAAATCACTACAGATGGTGATTGCAGCCATGAAATTAAAAGACGCTTACTCCTTGGAAGGAAAGTTATGACCAACCTAGATAGCATATTTAAAAGCAAAGACATTACTTTGCCAACAAAGGTTCGTGTAGTCAAGGCTATGGTTTTTCCAGTGGTCATGTATGGATGTGAGAGTTGGACTGTGAAGAAGGCTGAGCACCAAAGAATTGATGCTTTTGAAGTGTGGTGTTGGAGAAGACTCTTGAGAGTCCCTTGGACTGCAAGGAGATCCAACCAGTCCATCCTAAAGGAGATCAGCCCTGGGTGTTCTTTGGAAG
>NW_011495058.1:5234041-5235212 GCF_000754665.1 Bison bison bison
GGATCATTGGAAAAGACTCTGATGCTGGGAGGGATTGGGGGCAAGAGGAGAAGGGGACGACAGAGGATGAGATGGCTGGATGGCATCACTGACTCGATGCACGTGAGTCTGAGTGAACTCCGGGAGTTGGTGATGGACAGGGAGGCCTGGCGTGCTGCGATTCATGGGGTCGCAAGGGGTCGGCCACGACTGAGCGACTGATCTGATCTGATCTGAAAATCACTGCAGATGGTGATTGCAGCCATGAAATTAAATGACGCTTACTCCTTGGACTGCACAGAAGTGCTCCGGCTGCGATGGACCGCGCAGGGCATCGGAGAGGCGCTACCCTTGCCCAAGGTCAGGGCGGCGGCCAAGAGGAGCTACTACACATCCAAGGAGTGGCTGCTGCACGGGCGCAGGAGGCCCGAAAGGAGCTAGCTATTCCACGTTCAAGATCAGGAGGGTTGGCCGTGAGGAGATACCCCTCGTTCAAGGTAAGTAGCAGCGGCTGTGCTTTGCTGGAGCAGCCATGAAGAGATACCCCACGTCCAAGGTAACAGAAACCCAAGTAAGACGGTAGGTGTTGCGAGAGGGCATCACAGGGCAGACACACTGAAACCATAATGACAGGAAACTAGCCAGTCTGATCACACGGACCACAGCCTTGTCTAACTCAATGAAACTAAGCCATGCCCCTAGGGCCACCCAAGACAGGCAGGTCATGGTGGAGAGGTCTGACAGAATGTGGTCCACTGGAGAAGGGAATGGCAAACCACTTCAGCATTCTTGCCTTGAGAACACCATGAACTGTATGAAAAGGCAAAATGATATGACACTGAAAGAGGAACTCCCCAGGTCGGTAGGTGCCCAATATGCTACTGGAGATCAGTGGAGAAATAACTCCAGAAAGAATGAAGGGATGGAGCCAAAGCAAAAACAATACCCAGTTGTGGATGCAACTGGTGACAGAAGCAAGGTCTGAGGCCATAAGGAGCAATGTTGCATAGGAACCTGGAATGTCAGGTCCATGAATCAAGGCAAATTGGAAGTGGTCAAACAGGAGATGGCAAGAGTAAACATCGACATTCTAGGAATCAGCGAACTAAAATGGGTAAAATGGACTGGAATGGGTGAATTTAACTCAGATGACCATTATATCTACTACTGTGGGCAGGAATCCCTTAGGAGA
>NW_011495058.1:5235313-5235594 GCF_000754665.1 Bison bison bison
AGTTCCGAAGAATAGCAAGGAGAGATAAGAAAGCCTTCCTCAGTGATCAATGCAAAGAAATAGAGGAAACAACAGAATGGGAAAGACTAGAGATCTCTTCAGAAAATTAGAGACACCAAGGAAATATTTCATGCAAAGATGGGCTGGATAAAGGATAGAAATGGTATGGACCTAACAGAAGTAGAAGATATTAAGAAGAGGTGGCAAGAATACACAGAAGAACTGTACAAAAAAGAGCTTCACGACCCAGATAATCACGATGGTGTGATCACTCACCTAGA
>NW_011495058.1:5235694-5236384 GCF_000754665.1 Bison bison bison
GTGAATTTAACTCAGATGACCATTATATCTACTACTGTGGGCAGGAATCCCTTAGGAGAAATGGAATAGCCATCATAGTCAACAAGAGTCTGAAATGCAGTACTTGGATGCAATCTGAAAAATGACAGAATGGTCTCTGTTCATTTCCAAGGCAAACCATTCAATATCACAGTAATCCAAGCCTATGCCCCAACCAATAACGCTGAAGAAGCTGAACGGTTCTATGAAGACCTACAAGACCATTTAGAACTAACACCCTAAAAAGATGTCCTTTTCATTATAGGGGACTGGAATGCAAAAGTAGGAAGTCAAGAAACACCTGGAGTAACTGGCAAATTTGGCCTTGGAGTACAGAATGAAGCAGGGCAAAGGTTAATAGAGTTTTGCCAAGAGAACACACTGATCATAGCAAACACCCTCTTCCAACAACATAAGAGAAGACTCTACACATGGAAATCACCAGATGGTTGACACCAAAATCAGATTGATTATATTCTTTGCAGCCAAAGATGGAGAAGCTCTATATAGTCAGCAAAAACAAGACCGGGAGCTGACTGTGGCTAAGATCATGAACTCCTTATTGCCAAATTCAGACTTAAATTGAAGAAAGTGGGGAAAACCACTAGACCATTCAGGTATGACCTAAATCAAATCCCTTATGATTATACAGTGGAAGTGAGAAATAGATTT
>NW_011495058.1:5236484-5236856 GCF_000754665.1 Bison bison bison
ATAGATTTAAGGGACTAGATCTGATAGACAGAGTGCCTGATGAACTATGAACGGAGGTTCATGACATTGTACAGGAAACAGGGATCAAGACCATCTCCATGGAAAAGAAATGCAAAAAAGCAAAACGGCTGTCTGAGGAGGCCTTACAAATAGCTGTGAAAAGAAAAGAAGCGAAAAGCAAAGGAGAAAAGGAAAGATATAAGCACCTGAATGCAGAGTTCCGAAGAATAGCAAGGAGAGATAAGAAAGCCTTCCTCAGTGATCAATGCAAAGAAATAGAGGAAACAACAGAATGGGAAAGACTAGAGATCTCTTCAGAAAATTAGAGACACCAAGGAAATATTTCATGCAAAGATGGGCTGGATAAAGGAT
>NW_011495058.1:5236956-5251060 GCF_000754665.1 Bison bison bison
TATGCCAAAGCCTTTGACTGTGTGGATTACAATAAACTGTGGAAAATTCTGAAAGAGATGGGAATACCAGACCACCTGACCTGCCTTTTGAGAAACCTATATGCAGGTTAGGAAGCAACAGTTAGAACTGGACATGGAACAACAGACTGGTTCCAAATAGGAAAAGGAGTATGTCAAGGCTGTATATTGTCACCCTGCTTATTTAACTTATATGCAGAGTACGTCATGAGAAACGCTGGGCTGGATGGAACACAAGCTGTATTCAAGATTGCTGGGAGAAATATCAATAACCTTAGATATGCAGATGATACCACGTTTATGGCAGAAAGTGAAGAGGAAGTGAGGAGAATGAAAGAGGAGAGTGAAAAAGTTGACTTAAAGCTCAACATTCAGAAAACGAAGATCATAGCTCTGGTCCCATCACTCCATGGGAAATAGATGGGGAAACAGTGTCAGACTTTATTTTTTGGGGCTCCAAAATCACTGCAGATGGTGACTGCAGCCATGAAATTAAAAGACGCTTACTCCTTGGAAGGAAAGTTATGACCAACCTAGATAGCATATTGAAAAGTAGAGACATTACTTTGCCAACAAAGGTCCGTCTAGTCAAGGCTATGGTTTTTCCAGTGGTCATGTATGGATGTAAGAGTTGGACTGTGAAGAAAGCTGAGTGCCGAAGAATTGATGCTTTTTAACTATGGTGTTGGAGTATACTCTTGAGGGTCTCTTGGACTGCAAGGAGATCCAACCAGTCTATCCTAAAGGAGATCAGTCCTGGGTATTCATTGAAAGGACTGATGTGAAGCTGAAACTCCAATACTTTGGCCACCTCATGTGAAGAGTTGACTCATTGGAAAAGACTCTGATGCTGGGAGGGATTGGGGGCAAGAGGAGAAGGGGACGACAGAGGATGAGATGGCTGGATGGCATCACTAATTTGCTGGCCATGAGTCTGAGTGAACTCCGGGAGTTGGTGATGGACAGGGAGGCCTGGCATGCTGCGATTCATGGGGTCGCAACGAGTTAGACACGACTGAGCAACTGAGCTGAACTGAACTGAAGTTTTCTGATTCTTGATGTTCTCATGAGGGAAAATGGTATTTCATTCTATTTAAATTTATATTTTTAAAAAATTGTGAATGATGTTGAATATTTCCTTTCCCGGGAACTATCCATTTATATTCGTTGTTAATTTTCTATTGTGTTGTTGTTCATTTCTCAGTGATCTGCAGGATCTCTTCTTATATTGAAAGACACAGACTTTTGTCTGTGCTATATGTTGCTGCTGCTGCTGCTGCTAAGTCGCTTCAGTTGTGTCCGACTCTGTGCAACTCCATAGACGGCAGCCCAGTAGGCTCCTCTGTCCCTGGGATTCTCCAGGCAAGAACACTGGAGTGGGTTGCCATTTCCTTCTCCAATGCATGAAAGTGAAAAGTGAAAGTGAAGTTGCTCAGTCGTATCTGACCCTCAGCGACCCCATGGACTGCAGCCTACCAGGCTCCTCTGTCCCTGGGATTCTCCAGGCAAGAACACTGGAGTGGGTTGCCATTTCCTTCTCCAATGCATGAAAGTGAAAAGTGAAAGGGAAGTCGCTCAGTCATGCCCGACTCTTAGCGACCCCATGGACTGCAGCCTACCAGGCTCCTCTGTCCACAGGATTTTCCAGGCAAGAGTACTGGAGTGGGGTGCCATTGCCTTCTCTGGTGCTATATGTTACAATGTAGCAAATATTATGCCATTTTTACTTTGTTTATGGTGTAGTTTTGACATAAGGTATTAAAAAAGTAATTTTAGTTGACTATGTCTATCTTTTCTTTCATGACTTTGTCACATCTACAACAGCATTTCTTACTGCAAGTTAAAAAGAAAAATTCTTTCGTTTTCATCTTTTTATTGTTCTTTTAAGCGCTCAGCTTTTTCACCAATGTGGAATTAATTTAAGCATAATGAGTTAGGTTTGGGATCTAATTTAAGTTTTTTAAGATGGATACCCATTTGTCTTAATCTATTTTGCTAAATAATTGTGTTTTTTTTGTTTGTTTGTTTTACAAATTAACCCTACTATAGGGCAAATGTAAAGGATGGGCTAAAAGTAGTCATGCAGAAAAGATAGTGTATCTTACACGCTCATCTAGTGCATGGGGGAGGACAGTTAAGTGAATCACATATTCTTGAATATATTTAAATACACTCTCTAAAGATGTAAGAAAAAATAATTTTTTTCTCAAATGTGGAAAAGAGTATTCTTCAGAGGTATTTTTATGCAAAGATAATGCATCAAAACACTAACATTTTCTAGAACCTGAACAAGATTCTTGATTGAGATGCGGGTGTTGGGTGGTCTGCAAGGTTCAGTGGGTAACTCTCACCCATAGATTCAGCACACTGCCCACAGTCATGAAGGTGCTTATAAAGTATCCCAGCTTACTTCTTACAGCATTCCATTACAAAAATTACACGTCATAGGCTTTTGAATCTCTTGTAAATGATGTTCAAAAACCTTAATTGTTAAATCTGCTCAGGCTATCAGGCTGGTCTGATAAAACTATAAGCCAGATGATTCAACGGTATATAAACACTGGAAGAAAAAAAATGGAAAGCTTCTCATATTAAATACTATTGTGATACATTTTGGAGGAGTAAATATCTGGATGCTAGAGATAAAAGGTATTGTAGTTGCACAGATAAGAGAAATATCTTACAGATATATTGCACATTTTACAAAAATGCTTTCTGATCCACTGTTACATTTGATTTTCAAAAAACTCAATAAACTAGATCCATGTCAAAACGAGAAAAGAAGACATGAGTAATTTTAATAAAGGCTGCTGCTGCTGCTGCTAAGTCACTTCAGTCGTGTCCGACTCTGTGTGACCCCATAGACGGCAGCCCACCAGGCTCCCCCATCCCTGGGATTCTCCAGGCAAGAACACTGGAGTGGGTTGCCATTTCCTTCTCCAATGCATGAAAGTGAAAAGTGAAAGTGAAGTTGCTCAGTCGTATCTGACCCTCAGCGACCCCATGGACTGCAGCCTACCAGGCTCCTCCGTCCATAGGATTTTCCAGGCAAGAGTACTGGAGTGGGGTGCCATTGCCTTCCCTTAATAAAGGCAGTAGTTCTCAAAGAATTATATTTTGTTTTTTTTTTCCAAAGAATTATATTTTGAATGAATGACAGTCCTTGTTTTTAAACACAAAATCCCACTACTATATGATCCAACAATCCCACTTCTGAGTATATATCCCAAAGAATTTAAAACAGGGACTTGAACAGAGATTTGCATACCTATGTTCATACCAGCATTATCCACAATACTCAAAAGGTGGAGGCAACCTAGGTGTCCATCAACTGATGAATAGCTAAACAAAATATGGTATTTACATGCTATGGAATATTATTCAGCCCTAGAAGAGAAGGCAGTCCTGTCACATGGTAAAACATGGATGGACCCTGAAGATACTATGCCGAGTGAAATAAGCTGATCACAAAAAGACAAACACTGTACGATTCCACTGAATATGAGATACTTAGAACAGACAAGTTCTTGGAAAGAAAAGTGGGGTGGTTCCAGTGGCTGGGAAGAGGGGGAAATAGGGAGCTATTATTTAATGGACATGGTTTCAGTTTTGCAAGATGAAGACATTCTGGAGATGGGTTGTATAACACATGAATCTACTTAACCACACTGAATGAACTGTAAACCTGGTTAGGATGGTAAATTTCATATCATGCAATTTTTCCATAACAAGACTCAAAATGTCTTTTCCAAGCCCCGCATCTCACAAACCTGGCCAAAAACCTCTTCATTAACCGTGAACGTGAGGTCGAGGATGTCTGTGATATTGTTGTCCTTCATCCATTGCAAGCTCTGGTGGAATTCCTCATCTAGATATTCCAGGTCACTCAAATCACAGGGTCTGGGTCCATTCAAAGGGAGAAAGGCAAACAGATTGTTTCAGTAAACACCTACTCAGACCTCATGCCAAAATATGGTGATATCACTCTAGGCTAAAGTA
Organism: Bison bison bison; assembly: GCF_000754665.1. Taxonomy (NCBI): domain Eukaryota; kingdom Metazoa; phylum Chordata; class Mammalia; order Artiodactyla; family Bovidae; genus Bison; species Bison bison. The sequence continues at coordinate 5,240,974 of NW_011495058.1, forward strand.
ACACAGGTGTATTTTAGTGATTTGATACTTTTGAATACATCCATGAACCTTTAGTTTATTCAGTAATTGGAAAAGAAAGTATTAAAATGTTTAAAATAACAAACACAAAACAATTATTGACTCAAGGACTCTCCATGGCCATTGGAGAAGAGTATCATTTAAAAATAACCAAGTTATACATCAATTTTTTTCTTTTATCCTATTCTGCCTTTATTGAGATATGATTGACATACAGCACTGTATAAGTATAGAGTGTACAGCATAATGATTTACATACAGGGACAGATCAGCTCTTCTTAATAGTTTCATACAATGCTTGTAATGCTACTATAATTATTTATATAAACTGATTTATATCTGGTATATGATGTTCTCTTATGCTTATATAAAATCTCCAAATGTCGTTTTACTGGACTAAAAGGTTTATGTGCTGGCTTAAGCACTCATAAAAGTAAAGCACCATAAACCTAACAGGAATGAGCAGGGAAAACAGTGACAAAAAGGCCAGAGGAGTCAGGGAGGTCGGTGCCTCTGGTCCTGCAGGCAGGGCTGGGGGGACACTTACAGTCTCAGGAGCGCCTTATAGAAGGGTCTTGTGAAGAAAGCATCCAGAAGGTACTGATGGATCAGAGCCAGGCCTAGGATTCGACCACTGAACCTGAACCTAGAACGCAGATAAGGCAGAGCCATGTATTGTTGGTTGATGTGTTTCTCTGTAGTATTCATCTTAAGCCACTTCAAAAACTTGCCAAGTGATGACACGAGAGGCACCCATTCTTTTTATTCTTTACCATGAACAATGGCTATGAACCTGGTATGTATGAAATGAACATACCTCCTCAAGTAACCGAATAGAGTCATTTTACTGGAATCCTCTTCTCAGACCTGACTGTATAAGGACCCAAGAGAAGAAAAAGAGCTGGTGAAGGGGAATTCTGGGACCCAGACAAACAGCCAGCATTGAACCTGAGGATCTGAACCCAAGGATATGGAAAGTTTTTTGGACCATGCATTCTTACCCATTCAAGCATTCCATAGATACCACCCGAAAGTCTCATGTGTGCCTGACCCTATGCTGGAAGATGGGGGAACTTGAACATGACTCACATATGGCGATCATGCTCATGGTCAGAGAGGTGAGGTATGTGGGATCCCAGTGTGGTAAGCGGTCATGGCCACAGGACCTACATGGAGCCTACATGGCCACACACGAAGAACAAGGTCTCTGCTGGGAGGAACTGGTTGCATAGACCTGGCAACCTCCAGATATAAGGGCCTTCACTGATTTAAATCCTTGTTGGAGCAAATAGTTTTCTGGCATTTTTTTGCTGGCAACCTGCCTAGCTGCATGCTGCAGTTCCTAAGAGCTTGGTCCCATTTTTGCCCTGTTCCTAAATCAGCTTCCCTCTGTCTGGTCAAGCCCACTGGCTCCCTCACCCTGGGTACTTCCCATCTCTGGTACCTATGTCCAGAGACCTAAGGGGATCTTTTCTGTCTCTTCCTATCTAACTAGATTTTCACCTAAAACATAGTCTTAGCTGTGACTTTTCTCAGATCCCCTGTTGGAATTTCCAACTAACCCATCTCCACAACCTTTCACGAGGCTCTTAGACTAAAAAGACTTTGTACTCTGTAACTGCTATGAAAATGGTTTAAATGAATAGATTATAAGATCCTGTAATAAGTGCAATCATAAATAATACTTCAGATAGCCATCTTTAAAGTAGTCTATTCTATTTGCATGAAAGTGAAGTTGCTCAGTCGTGTCTAACTCTTTGCAACCTTATGGACTATAGCCCACCAGGCTCCTCCATTCTTTTTGCATGAAATAACATGCAAATATTATTGGCTCTGGAGAGATAAGAAGTGTGCAGAACCTCAGTACAGGTGCTATAGAGGCACTGTGGATGGGGAGGCCCATGGACCAGATGAACAGCTTATAGTCCTTGAGGCCAGACTGTGCCATCAGTAGTGCATCCCCTGATGGTCTTTCCTGATATCCCAATAACTGACGGGTCTCCAACCCAGAGGCTACAGTCCTGCATCCAAAAACACTGTTCACTCCTACCCCATGCAGGCTTATCCACTCTAATGGACTCTGAGGCATCACAGCTGATGCTCCTAACATGATGTGGGGCTGTGGCCATGTGTGGGAGATGGCAACACCGCCCAATGTGGAAAGAGAGCAAATGCCTGCCAAGAGCCCGCCTCCTTTAGAGGTGGCTCTGGAAGGCCTAATAAAGAGAAATGGTAATCTCGGCAGGCAGAAAGTGTCTACAGATATGGAGCAGATAAAAATATTACATGAAAATACTTTCAACTCAATGTTAAAAAATGGACTATCTCAATAAACTGTAAATTCTCCAGCAAAATATACATTATTCTAATCTATTTAAGAAAAAGTAAGAACGTAAATAGACAAATAACCATAGTATAAACTATGTCTCAAAACTTTGAGGAAAAAGGACTATATCCTTATAAGGATATATCCTATATTAAATATCTGGGGTGAAAATACCCCAACTATAAGGATATCCTATATCTATGGGGATATCCTTATATCTATAGGATATATATATATATCCTAGGATAGATATATATATATATAGGATATATGTATCCTAGATCTATATATGGATATCTATATCTATATATATCCTAGATCTATATATGGATATCTATATCTATATATAGATCAATATATATCCTGTATATCCTATCCTATATATATATATATCCATAGATATATATATCGATATATATAGAGAGAGAGAGATCTAGGATATATATAGATATAGATATGTAGATCTAGGATATATATATATATCCTATATCTATAGGATATCCTTATAGTTGGGGTATTTTCACCCCAAATATTTAAATAGCTCCAGAAACCAGAAAATGGTAGAAAACTTAATTCATCATTATGAACTACCATAATCACAAAATACAATCTGGAAAAGAGCAAAGGAAAGAAAACTAAAGATGCTGAACTCACACGCTAAAAAATCTAAGTAAAACACAACAGAAAGTATCAGTCCAGTCCCTGAATAATGCCAAATGATTTAGGATGCTTGATTCTAGGAAACTAAGGACAGTTTATTACTAGGCATTCCATCATTGAAATTAATTTAACATCAAAAGACAAAAATCATATGGCTTTTTCTTTCTTTTTTTTTGGTTAGAAGCTAAACATTTCTTGAAAAGATCCACCGTTAATTTCCTTGAAGAAAAATAAAAATTTCATAGTAAACCAAGAGTAGAAAAATGTTTCCTTACATTATAAAGGATACTGATCTCAGCATCATATAGATAAAGATATAGAAGGACAATAAAGATATAGAAGGACAATAAAGATATAGAAGGAATGTTGGTTATCACCATCCTTCACAATATTCTATTAGTTCTAGTCACTGTAGTTTGCTACAAGTGAAAAATGGGAAACAGATTAAAAATAACTTTTATGGAATGCCTATCAGATCAACACAGATCATGTTATCTCACTGATTCTTATAACAGCTCTATTTATGACTGTGGCTGTCTTCATTCCACCAGAAATCACAGGTCAATAATTAGCACTGGGGAAGTGGCACATCGAGGACACTGACCCATGTCTGCCTGATGCCAGACCAAATCTTTTCCTTTGTGCCCATTTTGAGAAGCCACAGAGCAGCAAAATTCATCCTCTGGTTCAGGGGCTGGACTGCCCACTGTGTGACCTTGTGCCAACAGTTAACCACCTATTCTTCATTACCTTTTCTGGAAAACAGCATTCTTCAAGTGATAGCTATTATTATTTTATGTTAGCTTCCAACACCTCCTTATGATCATTAGAAGGGGGAATTTGTTACAAAGTTCTGGTGGTGTCTCAAGAAATCCAGGGTCAGGAATGCAGTTGAGATCAGATACTGAGGTGACTCCACCCTCATCCGAAGTCTCCCTTTTGTTCCTTTCTGTGGACATCTGCTTCTTTCTTCTCTCGCACTGCCAACACTGCTAATGTTTTTCAGCTTGGAGTTCAAGCCTCCAGAGTGACCAACTTGACTTTCATTGACCTAGGTTCAGATTTCCAGCATAATTTCCTGATTATCCAACTCACGTTGGATGCCCACCCTGGACCAAACCTGAAAGTAGGGTCTGGTGAGGAGAGCTCAGAGCTGGGTATCATGTTCAGCACTTTATAGCCAGGATTACCATGGCTTGCCTCTCAACCAGGGGCTGGGATCAGATGGAGGGAGGCAGATGGGGCTGTTTTTAGCAAAGGGGGCTGCAACACAGACCACCCAATGAGAATTGTTTATCTGCTTTGAATGGGGTTGGGCATAGATGGAATTTCTAGACAAAATTATATTGGTTTCACAGGCTGATGGGGGCAACTAGTAGGTCCTCGATATTTTTTCATAGCTGTGCAAGCAATCTATGATAATGTGGTTTGGCTTTATATAAACACAGACAGGATGGCTTGCAGCCAGTCAAGTATATACAGTAAAATATATTCCACAGCGATGAACTATGATCTGGGACGTGTTTGTATAAAGCACACTGCAGGGACTGTACAATTCAAATCCAAACAACAGCTTAGAAGGCAGAGATTGGAATGGCAAACCATTCCAGGTTGATGAATTGCCTTGACAATCTCAAGAACAAGAAAACATCTTTCAGGGCTTGTACATCTCCTTTGTCTCACCCAGCCTGGACAACTACTTCCCGGGAAATTGATTGTGTCTCGTGTCAACACAGGTTGGTAATGTGTAGGAATTATGAGATGGAAGAAAGTCCTTTTCTTTAGACTTTAGATTGATTATTAGAGAAACTATCCAGATAATTTAAGCAAAAAATACCCCCAAAGTTTCTGTTTTGATCTAAGTGACTAGGCACAAATAAAGAGTTCTAAGGATCGATGAAAGTGAGTCCCTACAGAAGGAGCAGCCTCCTCCTCCCCAGTGCATGGGGGGCATGTGTTATTTTATTTATCCAGGCCCCAGGGTCTCCAGTTCAAGAGCCCCCTTCCACCATCCATGTGAACCTGCAGGGCCGTAGCCACCCCTTCCTCTCAGGGGACCCATGGGGGGGTCTTCTCTGAGGCTACAGGCCAGTCCTGCTCCTGGTGTGGTATCGATCCTCCTTTGTTATGGGCTGCCATTCCTGAAGGCACACTGAGCTCAGCACACCCCCAAGGATGGTTACTGAGCTGCAGGCTCTGGCACCGTTGCCACCGGCCCCCAGGCTGCTGCCCAAGACATGCTCTTCCGAGTGGCCTGGGCTCATTTCTATAGGGCTAGTAGGGAAATAGTTCCTCTGTGTCGACCTGCTCGGGTCAGAGGGGCCTCACGGCAGAGTTGCTGGGCCCCTGAGGGTTTTACGGGGCCACTCTCCCTCCTTTTATCCTGAGGCTGAAAAAGTCATGGAGGGCTAAGGGGCACCTAACCCACGCATTCACATCTGAACTTCAGTGCTGCTGGCCACTTGTTGGGTGGCTCTTCTGCTTTTCTTGGATCACATCACTTCTGAAACCCCAGATGCCCTGCTTGCAGTGTGCCTCCTGTTGGCCCCCGCTCCTTCCTAAGCATGTGGGATGTGCCCACAGGGTCTGATTCCAGTGATGGGCACTATACCGCTTCTCTTCACTGGACAGGCCTCAGCTATCAGGTAAATCAGCAGATACACGCACACATGACATGGAGGACATGAGGAGACAAGGCTGTCCCCCAACTGCACGTCCCAGGCATGTCTAAATTCACATGCTAGCTACACCAGGCTGGGTCTCACTGTGACCGTCCCCTGGTACTAGATGGTGGGTCTCAGCCTTTCCTCCATCCTAACTACCTGAAGAATACAACACCCTGGAGGGTCAGAAATGATGCCTCTCTCCATCAGTAATCCTCAAGGCGGGGGATGGAGGAAGAGAGTGTTTTCCTCTAGCTCCCTCTTGGTGTCACATGAAAACTCCCTAGGACATTCTGATTTGCCATCACCTTAAGGTGTGTTACTGACTTTAAGAAACACACGAGCCATTTTTTTCTATTTATTTACTGATCAGAGATGATTTCACAGAAACCCATTTGGACCTAAGACATCACAATTAGATGATCGTATAGCAAAATACCACGAACCCCATATTTAATAGGAAAAAACTCCTCTACAGATAGTCAGTCAAACATGGGTCTTGTGAGGGCCTGGTCTGTCTTCCTTCAGGGCAGGAACATGGGCAGCTCACAGCTTGATTTCTGAACCCAACCCCACCCACCCTGTGGTTTGCAGAAACATGAAGTTCTTTTCAAATCCTTGGTTTTCAATACACTGCAAGTTTTTAGTTTTGGTATCACCAATCCTTACCCTCTTGTCAAAGAAAAATAATAGAATTGGGTATTTTTTAGTACAAAGAAAAATATAAGCAACATAGACAATATCAATAAAAATGCATCAACTCCATCTCCTGAAGCAACATCCTTGACCTTGGTGGGTCCTTCCCCCAGAGTATCAGTGGTGGTCACACACATGCTTTTGAAAATGGAGTCTCCTTCCCACTTTTGTTTCTCTAAAGCTTCATTTCACACCACAGCCCAGCCTAGAGAGCCTCACATATCTGCAAACACAGGTTTTCATCATCCAATTTAAATAAACTCCAAAGTATTTCATTTTTATGAATGTCCTGTGCTTGGTTTAGCCCCTCCCATTCTGATGGACACCTAACTGGTTTTCATCTTTACCCGTCTGCTCACAGGTATTGGAGCAGGGACAGCATACAGCCAGTCAACTCTGGGACCATGGGAGAAACTTTGAAATGGGCAGATATCATTCTTTAAGCAGTCTCATCAGCACCTCACCAGATGTCTGGGAGATGAACTTGAATTACCTCTGATAAGCAACTGCGGCCACTCTGAGCTTTCCTAACAACGCTGAGGGAGATCATGGCAACAGATCTGAAAGCAACCAATGTTACTGGCAAGGGTTTATCTCACTTCCATCTGAGTTTTGTACACTGTAGTGAGTGTTCAAAGGCAATGGAGTTTCACACATTTCTAGCACATCTTCTCACATGGCTTAAAAGGCCCAGCAAAGACATGACTCTCCCCTTGAGTGAATTACTGTTGATTCATTACTCTTTGGGCAGTTTGCCAGTAATCCAAGAAAGGCAGTGTGGTGGTGAGGACAAAGTTGAAAGTTCTGGTATCAGGCTGTCTCGGTTTAACACTTCTGACCTGTGTGACTTTGGGGAAGCTGCTTACCATCCCCGAGCCTCAGTTTACTCATCTGCATATGGGATCATAATAGCATCTACAGTACAGGGCAACTGCTGAAAGACTTCCCACTAGTAGTCAGCCTACCTGGGTATTCATTCAGAGATGGCATGTCTGATCCCTTTCCCAGGCTCAGGACCCTAGACTACACATCCAGGCCTGACTGAAGGATGAGAATATGGATTGGACCAGAGGACTAGCTGGCACATTCCTGCTGTTGCAGAACTGCAAACTTTTGCTTTGTACTTTTCAGTACAAACCTACTGAAAATTTTTTAAGCACCATTTGAAGTCTGCTCAGTGAAGCGAATTGTTCACATTTCTTATATCTAGAGTAGGTCTCTATTCAGAAAGATGTACAGAAAGATCAAACTGCAGAGATTTGAGGTCACTGAGTCAATGGATGGATGTGATGCATGTTTTACCCCCAGAAGCTGAACTAGCAGGTCTCTCCCTCCCTTTCTCTCTCCTCCGTCTGTCTCTCTAACAAAACTTTGTGTGGAAACATGTTTTAGCAGGAGGTAGGATGTCATGATTTCACGGTGTACTTTTCAACTGATTGTTTAAACAAAAGCAGTTTGCATAATGGCAAAGAATTCAGGATGTTTGGGAGAGGAATTTCTTGTTCACAGATCAGATTTATGGAAGGGGAAGTAGGATGGTTTGCCAAGTGAAGAAAATAAAAGGCCTAATTACACAGCAGTATAAATCAGCTATACTTCAATAAAATTTTATAGAAATACCAAATTACTCTGGAAGGACATTTTGGATAGTGCAGCAAAACCCTTTTAAAAGGCTTCTCGTTAATCCTCTTATATGAAAGCGATATAAAAATGGAATAACACCCTCAAAACAGCGCCCAGGCAACGATTCAAGTCTGAAAGGTTCTGCTGTGGTCTTTCTGGTTTGAACCTCTGGCATTAATCTTTGCTCTGTAACAATTATCCCACAGTGTCTCTAGGTTCCGGTGACCCTTTTAGGGTTTTCTTGACCTGTAAGCTATCAATCTCTCTCTGCATGACTCAGCATCAGAGATACTTCCTGTACCAGCTTCAAAGCTGGCCCCATCTCCTGGCCTTCCTGCCTGGAAAGGGCATCAGATAGTATTGGGTTGGCCAAAGGGTTTGTTCGGGTTTTTCCACAAAATCTTATGGAAAACCTAAACGAACTTTTTGACCAACCCAATGTATTAGGGAACTGGAAAGAGCTGGACACTTGGTGATAGCGTGCTTGGTTCTTGCTTCCCTTGAAGAAGAGGTGAGGGGCTGGGGCAGATACAAGAACAGCTGGCAGGACTCTGAGGTCTGCTCAAAAGCTGGCACACAGTCTGCAGACTCTGGTGGTCTCTTCCAAACACCACATCATCTTCTGGAGCGCAAACAACTGTCAGAACCAGCACTGCACCGGCAAATCCCAGGGGCTCAAAAGTATTTTGTTGTTACTGAATGAAACCTGAGGGCTGATAAAACTGCCCCGGGCCTGAATGCCCCCTAGGCACCACCACAATGGCTGCCTCTCAAGCTATGACTCTGCAACTACGCCCACACTGTGCATGGTCTACCTCCTGCAAACTGATGGCTGAGTTCCAAAAGGTTCTCTTCACAGCAGTCATGTTTTCCATCCCTGTTCCTTTTGGGTTCTTCCCCCATCACTGCTCCCTGGCAACGGACCAAGATTTTCAGGGGTTAAAGTCCTTTAAGAGATCCCAGAGGTTCTCAAACGAACAGAGCCAGTTCCTCGACTGTAGCATAGTCAACATTTACTGCCCAGTGCCCTGCAGGGTGTTTCGCACAACCCCTGGCTTCTGCCACTAGATTCCAGTGCCATCCATCCCCTCAAAGTTGTGATCACCAAAACTGCCCCCAGATGTTGCCAGATGTCTGCTGAGGGGTATGGGACAAAACCACCCTCTTCAGGGCAGGATATCCTAATAGGTGATCACAGTCCCCTTTGTGACACATGGGCACCGCTTGCCTCTCCCGGGCTCTCTGAGGCAATGAAGGTCTCAATCCCCAGGCTTTGTGCTCCACTCTGAGCAGTTTTCATCACTCCCTGGATCTCTTAAGCGTGCCTTCCTATTCCACTAAACATCATTTTATTGATATTTTCTTTTTTTTGATACTTTTATTTTTGGATACACTGCACAGCTTTATGGAGAAGGCAATGGCACCCCACTCCAGTACTCTTGCCTGGAAAATCCCATGGACAGAGGAGCCTGGTAGGCTGCAGTCCATGGGGTCGCTAGGAGTCGGACATGACTGAACGACTTCACTTTCAATTTTCACTTTCATGCATTGGAGAAGGGAACGGCAACCCACTCCAGTGTTCTTGCCTGGAGAATCCCAGGGATGGGGGAGCCTGGTGGGCTGCCGTCTATGGGGTCGCACAGAGTCGGACACGAGTGAAGCGACTTAGCAGCAGCAGCACAGCTTGAGAGATCTTAGTTCCCCAAGCAGGGACGGAAGCAATGCCCTCTGCAGCGGAAGCATGGAGTCCTAACTGCTGCACCTCCAGAGAAGTCCTCCAAACATCATTTTAGACTCCCACCTAGAACTCAGATATGCAGATGACACCACCCTTATGGCAGAAAGTGAAGAGGAACTAAAAAGCCTCTTGATGAAAGTGAAAGTGGAGAGTGAAAAAGTTGGCTTAAAGCTCAACATTCAGAAAACGAAGATCATGGCATCCGATCCCATCACTTCATGGGTAATAGATGGGGAAACAGTGGAAACAGTGTCAGACTTTATTTTTCTGGGCTCCAAAATCAGTGCAGATGGTGACTGCAGCCATGAAATTAAAAGGTGCTTACTCCTTGGAAGGAAAGTTATGACCAACCTAGATAGCATA
>NW_011495058.1:5251379-5268509 GCF_000754665.1 Bison bison bison
CGATGGACGTGAGTCTGAGTGAACTCCGGGAGTTGGTGATGGACAGGGAGGCCTGGCGTGCTGCGATTCATGGGGTCGCAAAGAGTCAGACACAAATGAGCGACTGATCTGATCTGATCTGATCTGACCTAGAACTTGGGTTCTAGGTCTACGACTCTCTTGGGAAAAGGACAGGAAGGGAAGATACCTCCTCCCAAATGTACCAGATTATGTCATCCTTTCTGAGGCAATGATGTCTGACCTGAGTGAGCCCCCAGGAGAAGGAGCAGTACAAGCTAGGGGGAAACAATGCCTGGGGTGGGAACATGTATGTTTTGTCTGAATAACTGTAAAGAGGGCACAAGGACTGGATGCGGGAGAGAGAAAGAGAGGATGGGAGAACATGAATCTGGAGAGATTCCCCAGGCTGCAGAACATGCAGGCTTGGGCAGGCATGGGAAGGACTGTGGAGTCCATCCAGAATGTGATGGGAATGCATCACAGGTTTCCCGTAGGGTCCACAGGATGAACTGACTGATTCTGGGAATAACCCCTCTGGATCCTGCATGAAGAAAGGTGAGGCTGTCAAGCGTGGGAGAAGAGAGGCCAGTTTGGAGGCTCCTGCAGTCATCCAGGTGGGAGGTGATGGCGGTGTACACTGGGGTGGTGGGGGTGGAGGTGATGAGGTCACTTTGGGGATATATTTTCACGACAGGGCCAAGAGGATGTGCTGATGGCCTGGATGAGAGATGTGAGAAAAAGACAGGCTTCAAAGACAGTCCATGGTGTTGGGCCAGAGCAATTGTGCAGATGGTGGTGCCATACTGAGATGGGAAACACCACAGAAGAGAAGGTGTAGAAGAGAAACTGGAGAGTTCTTTAATAGGTCTAAACTTACACCTATTAAGTTTGTGATGCCTATTAAATATTGGGGTGGAGCTGTTGAGTGGGCAGTTTTACCAATTAGTCAGGATTTCTAGGAACAGGGCCAGGCTGTGGATGTTAATGTGGAGTAATCAGGGTAGAGATGGATGGAGTGACATGAACTCATGAAGTTGGATGAGACCACCTTGGAAGTGCATGCAGATGGAGCGGTGGACCAAGGGTTGAACCTTAAGCAATGAAACATCCAGGGATGTGTAAGATGAGGAGTGATGATAAAGTAAACTGAGCAGGAACAGGCGATGAGTGATGAGAAGAACCTAGGACTGTGGAGCCTGTTCAGGAAGGAGGCAGAGACTGACTGTCAAATGCCTCTGAGATCACATAATAGGAGGTCTGAGAGTCGCCCACTGGATTAGGCAACCTCTATGAGAGCAGGAAAGGGGAAGAAAAGCTGGACAGAATGGCAGAAGAGAAAGCAGAGCAAGTCAGCACAGATAACTCTTTGTAGGAATGCTTCTTTAAAGTGGAGCAGTGAACCAAAGTGATACATGGAGGGTGTGACATCAAAGGAGGCTTGGATTGCTTTTAAATGCATTTTTAATTCCAACAAATTTACTGAGTGCCTCCTATGTGCCAGGTGCATGCAAAGATATGAAGGCAAACGTTCTTTCCAAAAAATGTACATGTCAGGAAAGTGGAGAGAGCTAGTAACGCAGCATTTCATTACCATGTAACTAACATGTGCTGTAGAAGAGTGCACAGAATGTGTGCAAATCCAGAGAAGGGAGACTTAGTTGACTTGGGAGGGATTAAATCCAGGCAGGCTTCCCAGAGGAGGTGATGACTGAGGTGAACTTTGAAGAATGAGTAGAAGTCTGCTTCAGAAGGCAAGGAAGGGCTTTCCAAGAAAATAAGATCATATAAAGAAAGAGGCAGGCACAGAAAAGAATGTGTTTAGGACAGCAAGAAATTCAAGATGACTAGAACAGAAAGAGGAAGAAGGGGCAAGATTATGCTGAAGAAAGAGGAAGCAGGAGATCCTGGGAGGTCTTATTTTCCAGGCCAACCTGTTCAGCTTTTAAACTGTTAGAGAATGGGGACCTGCTGAAGGGCTTAAGCAAGGGTTTGGCATTTTAGAGAGATCTACCTGCAGCCATGTGAGGGATAGATTTGAAAACGGGACACATTGGAGGGCATTACAGTACGTCCAGGTAATTGTGAGGAACATCTTGAAGGGAAAATTGATAAGACAAGAAGCTTTATTTGAGCAGAAAGATAAGGATGACAGGAAGTGGCTCCTGGGAGAGATTAGATGTGAACTTGGAGGAGGATCAAGTGACGATGTTAAGTAAGAGTTTGAAACTCAACAGAGAAATCAGGATAAAAACACAGATTTAAAATTCATAGTTTGGACACAGAATAAAGTTTATAAAACAGCAAACTTTGATTTAACTGCTGTTTGTTGCTGTTGTTGTTCAGTTGCTAAGTGATGTTTGACTCTTTGTGACCCCTTGGAATGCAGCACACCAGGCTCTCCTGTTCTCGCTATCTCCCAGAGTTTGCTCAGATTCAAGTCCACTGAGTCAGTGAAGCTATCTAACCATCTCATCCTCTGCTGTCCTCTTCTCCTTTTGCCTTTAATATTTCCCAGCATCAGGGTCTTTTCAATGAGTCAGTTCTTTACATGAGGTAGTCAAAATGTTGGAACTTCAGTTTCAGCATCAGCCCTTCCGATTAATATTCAGGGTTGATTTCCTTTAGGATTGACTGGTTTGATCTCTATGTAGTCCAAGGGACTCTCTAGAGTCTTCTCCAGCACCACAATTCAAAAGCATCAATTCTTCAGGCCTCAGCCTTCCTTATGGTTCAACTCTCATATCCATACATGGCTACTGGGAAAATTGTAGCTTTAACTATACAGATCTTTGTTGGCAAAATAATATCTCTGATTTTTAATATGCTGTCAAGGTTTGTCATAGCTTGCCTTCCAAGGAACAAGCATCTTTTAATTTCATGGCTGCAGTCACTGTCCACAGTGATTTTGGAGCCCAAGAAAATAAAATCTGTCACTGTTTCCACTTTTCCCCCTTCTATTCGCCATGAAGTGATGGGACCGGATGCTACGATATTTGTTTTTTGAATGTTGAGTTTTAAGCCTACTTTTTCCCTTTTCTCTTTCACCTTCATCAAGAGGCTCTTTAGTTCCTCTTCACTTTATGCCATTAGAGTCATATTATTTGCATATCTGACGTTGCTATTCTCATATTGCTACATACTATTCTATATCCGTACTCTTGCCTGGAAAATCCTATGGACGGAGGAGCCTGGTAGGCTGCAGTCCATGGGGTCGCTAAGAGTTGGACACAACTGAGAGACTTGACTTTCACTTTTCACTTTCATGCATTGGAGAAGGAAATGGCAACCCACTCCAGTGTTCTTGCCTAGAGAATCCCAGGGACAGGGGAGCCTGGTGGGCTGCCATCTATGGGGTCGCACAGAGTTGGACACGACTGAAGTGACTTAGAAATTCTATATCTGAGGTTGTTCTCCTGGCAATCTTGACTCCGGCTTCTGATTCATCCAGCTTGGCATTTTGCATGATGTACTGTGCAGTATATTATGTAAAATTATGTCTTTCCATCTATGTGTCTGTCTGTTCACTTGTCCATCCATCTATCCATTCATCCATCATCCAACTATCCATCCATCCATCTAATAAAATAGCATGGAAGGACTTACGTCAAAATATTAATAGCACTTATTTCTGTGTGGAATATTTCCTCATATCCATTAAGTTTTTTACAATGGATGTTGACTATTGATAAAGTCATAAATATTTACATATAGTAGGGATAAAAGGAAAACTAGAAGTTCTTGGTGTCTCAGGATCTAAGGGAGCAAACTTCCAGAGAATTCTAGGTAGTTCATATCTACTGCAGTGATGTTTCCATTAAGGTAGGGAGGGATAATAGTCCCCTAAGTTTGTGACCAGTGGGTGTCTACTGCTCAAAGAAAGAGCGATTTCAGTGCTGAATACTTAAGTCAGATTTTAGTAGGTGAAGTAGAGGATGAGGGAAAGGAGCTGTAAGCAGGGGGAGAGGGTAAAGTATAAAGATGGAGGAGAAGGATAAAACTCCTGGAGCAGGGTGTGCAGGAGCTGGGGACAAGTGGGTCCAGAGGCTCAGTGGAGGGATCTGCCTGGAGCTGGAGGAGGGCAATGCAGGGACATGCTGGGGTTGGGGGGTATTTGTAATTGTGCTGGGAAATTGAGGTGGCCCTTCTCAGTGCTTCCATGTCTGCAAGGTCTGAAGTCATCTTCTCAAAGTGAAGGAATCTGGTTGGTTGAGGCTTTCAAGACAGGGAATGAAAGATGCATCAGAGGACTGGTGAGCTTGGCTGTAGAACCTGCCGAGGTCAGAGAGTATGATTTAGGATTGTCCTGTCTCTCAGGGTCATCTCATTTGATCCGATACTAGAGGCGCAGGAAACAGCTCCGGCCCCGAACGTGGAAGAGTGAGTTACATATTGATCCAAGGTGGCGTTTAGCCCATCAGATGGAGTGTAAGCACGAGGGGAGAGGGAATTGTGTTCAGGGACAGGAGGCATGCAGGAGGCCTGGGGTGGAGGAAGCCATGCCAGATGGGCAGCGGATGGTGAATCTGAGGTGCAAATGAACTTGGTGAGCAGCTGTGGTAAGGGGAGGAGGTGGGAGCACTGGCTGTGGAGTGATTGATGTAGGGATTTTATAGTTTCAGTTTCAGATATGGCACAGTTCTGGGTGATAATGAGCTTGGGAAGGCCATTGTGGGAGCAGGTGGCTGGAGTGGAATGTAGGTCAAGGCCACTGGGGTTAGGAAAGTTAGGTCTATTATTTTTTCTGTTGTTGTTAAATCCAAACTAGTATGTGTTTGTTTTGTCTTTTTTTAAAAAACTTTAATTGACGTATAGTTGATTTACAATATTGTGTAAGTTTCAGGTGTATAGCACATTGATTCAGTTGCACATATATATTTATGTATGCATAATTCTTTTCTAGATTCTTTTTCCTTATAGGTTATTACATAATATTATTGAATATAGTTCCCTGTGCTATAAAGTAGGAAGTTAGGTCTATTCTTTATACATTTAATTCAGATAATATTTCAAAGGAATGGATAAAGGATTGCCTCCCTCATGCCCTCTCAAACTGTTTAAATATTGCTTGATTTATGTTTGGCTCTCCTAGCTTCCCTTTGTGTGGAAACAGCATTGCAAATTAGCTGAGAAAATCTGAAGTTTTCTTCATCTGTCATGAAAAAGACGCCAACACAAGATAATGACAGGATGTGACCTTCTGATCGCTAATTAGCAACTGAAATGAATGTCTAGCCTTGGTCCCTGCCAAGTGCCCCCATCAGTATCAGTCCTGTGGGAAGGCAAAGGAGTAAGACCAGAGCTGCTTGCTCCTCAGTGTGGCCATATGGTGGGCCAAATGGGTGGCTCCCTCTCAGAGAAAGTTCTTCCAGACGTAGACTGTGCAGATTCTCTGTAGTGGGTTGAATGTGCCCCCGAAGATGCATCCATTTCCTCAACCCTGAACCTGTGAACATGACCTTATTTGGAAAAAGGGTCCTTGCAGATATAATTAAGGATCTCAAGCTGAGATCATCTTAGATTGTCCAGGTGGGCCCTAAATCCACTGACAAAGGTCCTTATAAGAGACAGAAGAGAAGATATAGAAACAGAGACTAAAGTGGTGATCCTAAAAGTCAAGGAATGCTTGGAGCCAGCAGAAGCTGAATGAAGTCAGGGAGCATTCTCCCCTAGAGTCTTGAGAGGGAACAAGTCCTTTCTGACATTTTGACAAAATTTTAATTTATTAGTTTATTTTTGGCTGTGCTGGGTCTTTATTGCTATGAGAGCTATTCTCTAGCTGTGGTGGCTTCTCTTGTTGCGGAGGATGGGCTGTAGGGCACATGGGCTTCAGCAGCACGTGGGCTTCAGAGCACATGGACTGAGTAGTTGTGGATCCCCGGCTCTAGAGCATAGGCTCAATGGTTGTAGCATGTGGGCCTTGTTGCTCCCCAGCATATGGGATCCTCCTGGACCAGGGATCAAACCCGTGTCTCCTGCATTGGCAGGTGGATTCTGTGCCACTGAGTCCTAGGGAAGACGCTTGCTGACACTTTGATTTTGGACTTCCAGAATGGAGAATTCTGTTTGTGAAAATTTGCTGTGGCAAGTCTGGGAAGGCAATATAGTACTCAGTGCAGGGTACTATAAAGAGGATACCCCTATTCCTTAGTCTTCTGGAATGATTATTAAACATATTATTGTGGCGTTTGTAAGCTGAATCCCTGCTGCTGCTAAGTCAATTCAGTCATGTCCGAGTCTATGTGACCCAATAGACGGCAGCCCACCAGGCTCCCCTGTTCCTGGGATTCTCCAGGAAAGAACACTGGAGTGGGTTGCCATTTCCTTCTCCAGTGCATGAAAGTAAAAAGTGAAAGTGAAGTCGCTCAGTCGTGTCCAACCCTCAGCAACTCCATGGACTGCAGCCTACCAGGCTCCTCCATCCATGCCATTTCCAGGCAAGAAGTGGGGTGCCATTGCCTTCTCCGAAGCTGAATCCCTAAAGTCATATATTTAATTTCATGCAAGAGGAGACTCTGATTTTCAATGAGACAAAGAGTTTGCTTCCATGCCCAGAATTATATAGAAAAACTGAACAAAACATGCTGCTTGCCTGGATAACTAAAACATTCTGAGATCTGCTATATCCTCATCCAACTGATTAAAATAGGAAGGTAAAGGTTTAAAAGGCCTTGATTATCTGAGCTGCACAGCCCAGAGAATAAATGAATAGTGGTATCACTGTGCTCCAGGCAAAACTCACAGTGCCCTATTGACCCCTTAACTGTCATACCATTTCCTTGTCTATGCTTCATTATATAATGCACAGTATTACATGAAAACCGAATCAGGTTAAAAAAATAATCAACTGGATATAACTTAAGCAACTTTTAGGTTTTTCATCCATCCATCCACCCATTCAATCTTTTAACAAACCCATGAAAATGGTTTCAATAGGCCATTTGTGAGGCACTGTCTAGTTTCTAGGGTCCTTAGAGTGCAACAGACAAGAGCGTACAGCCTAGTGACATTATGGTTCAGGAAAGTATTAGAATTACTGAACGACTACCTAAGTCTCAGCTAAAGTGACATTTTGTACTTTCTACATGACTGTCGAAATAGTAATGGCTCTGACAAATCACATCCTCATGCTATTCTGGAAGTACTGGTGCAACCAGATACCGGGAATACTTGAAGCTATTTATGTAATTGGCTCTAAATTAATTGTATTGGTGAAGGAGAAGGATGGGAAGCATACACAATATAATAAATCAACATGATATTGGAGCTTGCAACTATGTTCTATTCAGCTTTGTGGTTTTGAAGATTTATCAACTGATTGTATTTTCTTTATGTAATAGAATTAACTGATATTCTTTGAGATTAGAAAATAAGGAGAAAGTCCCTAGAAGACTGGGTAGTAGGGAAAGCCAATCTTGGAGTCCACGTTTGCTACTCATCATCTGAAAACTGGAAGCCCTTCTTGTCTGTCTGTGCCCACAGAAGTCCCAAGGCATCTGTCTACTCTGTTCCCAGCCTGTGCCTGAGGGTTTGTCTCTGGATTATGTCACACACTTTCTTAGAAATCTAGAATGATTTCCATGTATCTTTCACATACATATTACTGATCATTAGATTTACATGTCTTCACCAATTATGACCCTTCTCAGAGCCTATGTCCATTTGGGTACTTTGTTCCTGTTCTCAACTTGATTATGGTTGAACTTTTGTCTCTGGCCCATCTGGGCAAATGTTCCTTTCAACACTTTTCCCAGATAGCTTTACTATTCTCAATTTAGGAAATCCTTTCCAGGTGGTTGACACTGGCCCTGGCCCTCTACTACCACTACTACTACTACCACTACTACTACTACTACTACTACTACGACCACTACCACTACCACTACTACTATGTCACTTCAGTCGTGTCTGACTCTGTGCAACTCCATAGATGGCAGCCCACCAGGCTCCCCCATCCCTGGGATTCTCCAGGCAAGAACACTGGAGTGAGTTGCCATTTCCTTCTCCAATGCATGGAAGTGAAAAGCGAAAGGGAAGTCGCTCAGTTGTGTCCAACTCCTATCGACCCCATGGACTGCGGCCTCCCAGGCTCCCCCATCCATGGGATTTTCCAGGCAAGAGTACTGGAGTGGGGTGCCACTGCCCTCTCCGGCCCTGGCCCTCTAGTCATCCCCATTTCTGTTGCAATCAAACTCTTCACCCTTCCCACTGCTCTGAATATATATATATCCTTTAATGAAATTGAGGTTAAACAGAAAATAAACCTTTATATAACTTGTATTTTAAAAACCTCTTCTGATAGAAAGTCTTTTGAAGATGAGATGTTGCTGACTCTGTTAATTCTATTTAAATAAGTCAGAAAATGAACACATCTCATGGAAAGTGCATCTTTCAGTGACTTATCCAATACTTCCAATATTTTAGATTTTTATATTTAGAGTCAAGCCTAAGAATTTTTCAGCCGTGATATTGACCACATGTTGTATCTATCCTCGGGGTTGTATTGTTACTAGAGACTACTTTAATTTCCTTTGTCCTCAAAGCAAATTTTTAAGATGGGCATCAACCATTTCCATTTATTTAATAAGGTCATAATGTATTCATAAAACAGTCTGAGTCACATAATCAAAGCATAATTTTTAATCCCCATGCTACATGTTAGGATGCTCAAGTAAGGTAATGTAAACAGTCTGGTCAAATAATAATTAACTTGGACTCTCTTAAAAGCTTTCCTCAGTTTAAATCCTAATAAACCAGGGACATTAGAAAAATAGGAAATGACATCTCCCATCTTAGCGCAGCACAGAAGCTTCTCCCATGCCTTCACCAGCAGTTACTTACACAAAATGTGCAGTGACTTCTTTTCCAAACATCTAAGCACACAGGAGAGCTAATGGGGAAATCATAGCCTGAAAACCCAGATCTCCACAGTCTCTGCAGTGGGAACTTTTCTTTTTTTGAAATCCTTTCAATGTTAGGTCTACATAGCATGTCCTGGCCTCTCCCCTTTTCTCTTCCCATCTTCAAATAAGGGATAATAATGTTCAATTTCACTTACCTACCTTGAGGGAGAATTTTAGAAAAGAGTAATTTAATGTTAATAGGTTCTTTGAAGATGAAAAAGCACTTCATAATTGCTAACTTCTATTATATTTTAAAAACCCATCTCAAAGATATTCCTCTTTCCTTATGCTCATAACTTTGATTAATTAAAAATAATTATCCTTTCTCAACCTCATTATTTGAGTGCATTAAATATGAGGTTCCCACACCATGCCTGTTTCCATGCTTTACCTAGTATTACTGCCTTCCTTTTTGGATCTTCATGTTTTCTAACTTCTCACATACTGGTAAATGAAGTGAAAACCTGTCATTTCTGCCTGGGGTGATTTCATGTCTTTGTGTGAAAACTGCACCAATATCTAGCTTTCTTTTTCTGACACTTTCTGGGTGGGGTGGGGGGTTGGGGGGGTGCATGAAGCTGCCAGCATCTATGGCAATGTTTTCCCAAGGGTGGCAATCCTTCCTTTGGCATCAGGGTCTCTGAGATGCTTGTTCAAATACAAGTGCCCAGAGAATAGATTCTTTGTGGGGTGGGTTCTGGGAATCTGCTTTTAAAACAAGTTCTGAGGTTACTGACTAAAGTTTGAGACCCACAGACTCCAAGTCCCTCATCCCCCCACCTTTTTTTTAAGATAGAAAAAAAAAGTTCTGGGGAACTCCCTGATGCTCCAGTGTTTAGGATTTCACACTTTCACTGCTGAGGGCATGGTTCAATCCCTGGTAAGAGAACTAAGATCCCATGAGCAAAAAAAGGTCTCGGAGTCAGAAGTGAAGTTTTGCCTTAGGCATCAGTCAATGCACTCTGTGCACGGGTACCACAGAAGGACGGAGTTCAAAAACCTATCTCTTCCAAAAGCAGAGGATGTGAAGTGTCCTGCCTGTCCTCCTCTCAGCCCAACGACCTGCATCCATGCCTTCTCCCGCTCCATTACATAGAAGGGGGGTTCTTTCTGTTTTTCCTAAGCTAATTTCCTTCTTGTGTCACCAGCCTGTAAGCGGTGACACTTGCCAGGGTCTTCCCTCCAGTCCAAAGGAAGAAGGGCTGCTCAGGTTTCGGGGTTTCTCTTTTCACTTTTGCCATAGGCCTCCTTCCCTCTTGGAGAAGGAAATGGCAACCCACTCCAGTATTTCTTGCCTGAAAAATCCCATGGACAGAGGAGCCTGGGGGGCTATAGTCCATGGGGTCACAAAGAGTTGGACATGACTGGGTGACTAAACACAAGTACCTTCCCTCCTGCTTCCCCGGGGCTCCTGTCTCATCAATTTCTGTCCTCTCTTATAATTCAAATCTTTCCCTCTCTTCTTACATTGTTTCCTCAAAACCTTGCACCCTTCGAGCTGCTCCACCCAGCTGAGCTTCCAGAAAGAGCAGTGACCAGGCTATGGATGGCTAAGAGAAATGAAACCATGCAGAGCTCCCTTTAGAATGTATAAACGGGGTGGGGGTGGGGGTGCAGGTGGGAACAATAAGTTCGTCCTTGCTGTGGAGCTGCTCTGGAGTTAGCCTTTGGGAAGTGGAGTCTTGACTCTTTGTAGTCCCCCGTACTTGCAGAACGACATTTCCCTGCTCCCATGCCACACCCGTCGTGGTCTGCATTCCCTCTGCTGGGTGCACATTCCTGCCCGCTGAGTTCAGGGTTTGGCCCTAAGCTAGTTTCCCATCTCCACAGCTAATAGTGGGTTCAGCTTTGTCCTGGCATTCCTGCCAGTGGTTTGCTCTGTAATTGTTCCCTCCTCATCTGTGGGAAGACTGAGGCGTGGTATCTGTCCTCCCGCACATGCAGGCCTGCAGGGAGAGGCGGGGTGGCCTGCTGCTGGGCAGGTGACAGAACCACCTGCCTGAACACTCCTCGTCTCCAACCACCCAGAAAAGCCATGGGAATCCTGATTCCTGAGGGGTGTGACTCGGTGCCAAGTTTTGCTCCTGATTGAGTCCAGGAGGCAAATGATGAAAGCAAGTGAGAGAATCACTCCTAAAGAGTACTAATATGTAATATCATTTCTATGAATTTCTAGAACATACAAAGAAAATAGGTGCTGAAGAGATTTATTCAGAGGTTTAACGGAGTTGAGAAGGGTCAAGGATAGACCGGGAAGGACCACGAGAAGATTTCTGAGGTGATAGAAAAATGCTTTATCTTTACAGAGGTGCAGGATATAAATGTATATGTTGTTGTTTAGTCACCAAGTTGTGTCTGACTCTTTGCAACCCCATGGACTGTAGCCTACCAGGCTCCTCTGTCCGTAGAACTCTTCAGGCAAGAATACTGGAGTGGGTTGCCATTTCCTTCTCCAGGGGATCTTCCTGACCCAGGGGTCGAACCTTGTCTCCTGCATTGCAGGTGGATCCTTGATTGTCCCAGCTACCAGGGAAGATCGAGTAAAGGGAGGGGGCTGGCAAAATGGGATGGAGAATGGAAGATACCAGAGGTGGAGCGAGTGAGGTGGTAGTGCAGTCACGTGGCATTTCTAATACGCCAGAGGCTCACCATCCCGCACTGGGTCCTCAGAAATAGCAGGGAGCATTTAGGAATTCATGTCTCAGACAACTGTTTCTCTCTAAAACTTAGCTAAGCCATTTGAACCAAATGCAATTTTAATTGCTAAGGATTTTTAAAAGTTTACACACGCTTATAATTTTTATGTCAATTCATTAATATGCTCATGGATGCTTTTAAAAATTATCATTGGTTTTGTCTTCTTGAGCAGTCAGCTCTGTTGGCGGCTCTCTCCTCATCTCATCTCCTGGAACCCATGTTGACTAAGATGTATGCCTCCATATTTTTCATCTAAATCATTTAATCATATTCTTTGCTGCTGTTCAGTCAGTGTCCAACTCTTTGTGACCCAATGGGCTGTAGCACGCCAGGCTTCCCTGTCCTTCATCATCTCCTGGAGCTTGCTCAAACTCATGTCCATCGAGTCGGTGATGCCATCCAACCATCTCATACTCTGTTGTCCCTGTCTCCTCCTGCCTTCAATCTTTCCCAGCATTAGGGTCTTTTCTGAGTTAGCTCTTCACATTTGGTGGCCAAAGTATTGAAGTTTCAGCATCAGTCCTTCCAATGAATATTCAGGAGATTTCCTTTAGGATTGACTAGTTTGATCTCCTTACATTCCAAGGGACTACTCAAGAGTCTTCTCCAACACCACAGTTGAAAAGTATCAATTCTTCAATGCTCAGCCTTCTTTGTGGTCCAACTCTCACATCCATACATGACTACAGGAAAAACCATAGCTTTGACTATATGGACTTTGGTCAGTAAAGTAATGTCTCTGCTTTTTAATATGTCATCTAGGTTTGTCATAGCTTTTCTTCCAAGGAGGAAGTGTCTTTTAATTTCATGGCTGCAGTCACCATCTGCAGTGATTTTGGAGCTCAAGAAAATAAAGCCTGTCACTGTTTCCATTGTTTCCCCATCTATTTGCCATGAAATGATGGAACTGGATGTCATGATTTTCATTTTTTGAATGATGAATTTTAAGCCAGCTTTTCATCTTCCTCTTTCATTTTCATCAAAAGGCTCTTTAGTTCCTCTTTGCTTTCTGGATAAGGGTGGTGTCATCTGCATATTGAGGTTATTGATATTTCTCCCAGCAATCTTGATTCCAGCTTGTGCTCCATCCAGCCTAGTGTTTCACAGGATGTACTCTGCATATAAGTTAAATAATCAGGGTGACAATATACAGCCTTGACGTACTCCTTTCCCAATTTGGAACCAGTCTGTTGTTCCATGTCTGGTTCTAACTGTTGCTTCTTGACCTTCATATAGGTTTCTTAGGAGGAAGGTAAGGTGGTCTGGTATTGCCATCTCTTGAAAAATTTTCCAGTTTGTAGTGATCCACACAGTCAAAGGCTTTAGCGTAGTCAACAAAGCAGAAGTACATGTTTTTCTGGAATTCTCTTGCTTTTTCTATGATCCAACGGATCATATACTAATTTATTTGTATATGTACATATCTATCTATATTTATATACGTACAAGTTTTGTGTCATTATTTTTCAGCTTTTAAATTGTGTTGTTCATACTTTTTTGCTTTTCTTCCCTCAACAATATCTTAAAGAAACCCTCCTGCATCATCTGGTAAGATCTGACTCAGCCCTTTAACACCTCATGTCACCATGCAGTGTGGAGCTGCTGTGATGAAGTTAACTGGTCTCTGCTGATAGATACTTGGGATGATTTTACATTCGTGTCTTCACAAACAGCTGTTTGTGAAGCAGATGTATGTCTTCACATACATCCTGGTATGTTTTGTTAGGGAAGATAGGATAGCTTATAGAAGTTTACACTGGAGAACCATTGCCTAGGTTGGATTCCTGGTTCTTCCATTTACCATCTGTGTTACCCTGGGCAAGTACTGAACCTGTATGGTTATCAGTTTCCTCATTTATGAAGTAGGGGGATCATAACAGCATGTGCAGCTCATGCAAAGCCTTTACAAAGAAACCTGGTCCATAATGAGGGCCCAATAAATATTAACTGTTATGAGTCCTTATAGCAGTGCTTTTATTTCTATGAGATAGAATCACAGGCCAAAGGGTATATGGGTTTAAAAGTTATAGTATATATCATTGATTGTGCTTTGAAAAAAAGGCTACCAAAAGTCATTTTTCTACTGGAAATGCAAGAGAATAATCTTTCACCCATATCCCCTTGAAAAGATACAATTCTTTTTAATTTTTGCTGATTTGATTGTTATAAAGTGATACATCATTGTCATTTTATTTGGCCGTTGATAAAGTTGAAATTCTTTTTATGGGTTTGTTGATTATTTGGATTTTTTCTTCTCAGAACAGTTTTTTTCACTTTGCTGATTTTTCTAGTGTTGTTTCTCTCTTCTTTTCACATTAGAAGAGCTCTTTGAAATCTATATATTACAGATTTTCAATCTCTGATTTTTCTGATTTACAAAGATTATTTTTCAAAATCAAAACTTACCTTTTGCCTTTATGGTGTTTTTTTTTTGCCATAAAAACGATTTTCATTTTTATACATTTAAATATATCTTTCTTTTCTCTTACAGATTCTAGGGTTCAAATCTTGACTGAAAAAGTCTCCACTATTCAAAGTTTCTGAAGTTTGTTTTCTATTCCCAAAAATGTTTGTTCTAGAATATATAGAAAGTCCTCTAGAGTTTATTGAAGACATTTTACTGTCATATTTTTACATGTGCTTTATACTGGAGAGGAATTTAACCTATTTTTTTTTCCTTTTTTCGTTGCACAGTCAGCTGTGTTGGCATCATTAACTGAGTAGTCCATTCTTTTCCAACTGAATTAAAAGTGCCATTTGTCATATAAATCTCACACAACCTTAGGTCTTTTTCTGCATAATGCAAGTGTTGAAAAGGAGTTCTCTTTAATAGTTCTGAAAGCTTTACTAGAGGTTTCTCACAAGTTCTTAAGAAAACTGGGTTAAGAAGCGGACACGGTCACAATCAGACGTGCATATTTTATGGTGACTTCTCAACTAACGTGTGCACTGAGTTTCTTTAGGGCAATGCTAGGAAGGTGCTCAGATTCAGCCAGGAATGGGACCAGAGAAGCTCTTGTAGGTGCCTATGAAGGAACACAGGGGCTGCTGTTGGGATGGTGTTGGGGTGCGGGAGCTTATCTGACCCATGACTCAAATGAACAAGACACACTGAGCTATTCTTTCAGGAGGGGCCTTTGAGGGTTGAAGGGCCAGGACACATTCAATGGAATCTCATGATACTGTGGTTTCTACCTACTAATTCAGACTCTGCAGATGTAGCAAGGGATATTTAAAGTGTGTTATCCGGGACTTCTTAAGTTCCATAAAACTCTACAATTACACTTAATACCCACTTGGCCAAACTCTAAACGTGCTCCAAGAGGCCTCCCTCCCGCCTCCACCTCCTCTTGCTAAAGACGTGAAAACAGATTTCTGCCACCCAGGTTGTGTCTGCTTGGAAAGGGAGAGGGCATAGCAGGGGCAGAAGGACAGGGAGGAGCCTGCTTCGCAGCTAGCAGAGGTTCTCAGAAATTCTGGCTTGAGAGGGCCCAGGATTTCTGGTTATGATACTGATAGGTTAAATTTGTCACCATCACTAACATGAAATGAACACTTGGAACTTCTGGTGGTTGCACAGAAACTGAGTAAACAACACCAGATCTCTAACTCTGGCTTCTGAAAGTTCTTCTCACACTGACAATTACGTAAAGAGTGACTCATATCACAACGACTTCTTAAAATGATACCTTAACGAACAGTGCATGTCGACATTCTGGCACTCTTACTCAAAAGAGTTCACCTTTTCCATTTGTTCAGTGCGTCTTAGATTTGCTCTGCGAAAAGTGGTATTCAGAATCACTGAGACAGATAAAGAATTTTCAGTGGTGATTTCAGAGAGAACAATGAGTAGAAACTTAACTGACACTCAACAATGATCTCCATTTTTCTGAATCCCAAATACTCTGAACTAAAAATTGAAATGAGATTGAAACTCTCACAACCAAGGAGTTTGAATTGAATATTATTCCTTCTATCCATCCATCGATCCACCTACCCACCCACCCCTCTACCCATCCATTCACCCACCTACCCATCTATCCACCCACCCATCCATCCATTTATCCATCCACCCATCCATCATCTGCCCACCTATCCATCCACCTACCCATCCATCCATCCACCCACCCATCCACTCATCTAGTCATCCATTCATCCTCCCTTCTTCCTTCTCTCCCTCCTGTCCTTTGTTTCTTTTCTTCCTTCCACACATATTTATTGAGTGCAAAGTCTGTAACTAGGAAAGCAAGACCTCGTTCTCTCAAATAAATAGTAAGGAGTTAGTAACTAATAAATAGTAAGACAAATAGTAAGGAGTTACAAGTGTACAATATAAATCTAAAATATACTTTATTTTAGAGAGTGGTAAGTTCTGTCGATGTAATGAGTTAAGATGTTAAGCTGGAGAGTTATAACTGGCTGGGCTGTTTTAAACTGAGTGCTCAGGGAAGGCACTTAGAGGAGATGTTTCAGCTGAAACGTGAATCTTTCCTATCCAGGCATAAAGATCTGAAAATACATGCATTGTGTACTATTCATAATTTATTAGACATAAAAGTAAGTTTGGAGCTTTCCACATTTACAGTTTTGTTTTTTATACCTCCATTCAAAAATAGATGAGAACTTTCTACCTGGCATTTTGTATGCATCATTTTATGCAAGTGGGACATTTAATATAATGGACACCCTTACTGTCTATGGTGGTGGTGGTTGGTTAGTCGCTAAGTTGTGTCAGACTCTTGTGACCCCATGGACTGTAGCCTGCCAGGCTCCCTTGTCCATAGAATTCTCCAGGCAAGAACTGGAGTGGGCTGCCATTTCCTTCTCCACCCACTGTCTATGCTGCTGCTGCTGCTGCTAAGTCGCTTCAGTTGTGTCTGACTCTGTGCGACCCCACAGACGGCAGCCCACCAGGTTCCCCCGTCCCTGGCATTCTCCAGGCAAGAATACTGGAGTGGGTTGCTATTTCCTTCTCCAATGAATGAAAGTGAAGTCGCTCAGTCGTGTCCTACTCCTAGCGACCCCATGGACTGCAGCCTACCAGGCTCCTCCGTCCATGGGCTTTTCCAGGCAAGAGTACTGGAGTGGGGTGCCATTGCCTTCTCCGAACCCACTGTCTATAGTCCACCACTAAATATTGCTCATTTTTTCATTCTTCTGAAATAACTTTTCATTCCCACTGCTTCCATCCTAGTTTGATTCTTCATCCTCTTTTCAAACAATTATTTCAAAGAACTGCCACTTAAATCTGACACCTCCAATTTCCACTCCAATTCATCTATCTATAACCAGAGTTGACTTTCTAGAATACAGACTTACTCAAGACATTCTTTCCCCTAAAAAAATACACTGACATTTTCATGATAAAACCCAAAGTCCCTCAGTTCAGTTCAGTTCAGTCGCTCAGTCGTGTCCGACTCTTTGCAACCCCATGAATCACAGCACGCCAGGCCTCCCTGTCCATCACCAACTCCCAGAGTTCACTCAAACTCATGCCCATTGAGTCAGTGATGCCATCCAGCCATCTCATCCT